>NC_056732.1:76482167-76592167 GCF_019279795.1 Protopterus annectens | reverse complement strand
CTCAGACAATAAGTTGTGTGGGTCAAGGTCTAACCAATATCTTTTAATATACGAGCACAAAACATGGATTCAGGAGGTAGGGATGGTGTTCCTCAACAGCACGCACTAAAGATGAATGTAGAAGATGGGTGATGACCCTAACATTGCGCTCTACACATAAGTTCAAGAGTTGGTGTTTGATGAATCTGGCTAGTGAATATTATGTATAAATTTCCATGATGGAGGACATCACATTGGACAACAAGCACTTAACATTAATTTGGGAGATGGGGTTGACTGTGGAAAATAAAATTAATATGAATTTGGGAGGTGGGGCGTTAACCCTGGATAATAAGCAAAGCACTGAACATGAATTTGGCAGATGGGTTGACCCCAGACAATAAACTGAATATGAATTTGGGAAGTGAGAGTTAACCAAGGACAATAAACAGTAAACACAAATCTGGAATATGAAGGTGGGCCTTGGCCAGCAAGCACTGAACATGAATCTGCAAGGTCAAGGTTCAGCCTAGACAGCAAGCAGTAAACATGAATTTGGAAAGTGAGGATTATTCATGTACAAAAACAATTAACATGAATTTGAGGGCTGCAGATGAAATTGGGAGTTGGGAGTGACCATGAACCACAAGTACTTAACAAGAATTCAGAAAATGGAGGGGAAGTCCTGGACAATGAGCACAGAACATGAATTGGGAAGGTATGGTGGAGCCCAAGGACAGGCAGGTATTTAATGAGATGAAGTCTCATAGATGACATTTTAAGATATAATGCAATGATTTTGAATTTCAGTAGAGTTATGAGGATATACTTGACAAATTAAAAAAAAAAACAGATCCATAGTTTTAGCAGTTAGCAATGTTTTGTGACTCACTTTCAGAGTAGTCATACTAGGAGTTTATATCATGAAGTGTATGAGTTCCTATAGATAGCATTTTTCATATCTGATGATAAAAATATGGAACTTTAGTAATGATATAAGGAAGTGTGCATTAAATTCAACAGTCATCAATCTGATACTAAGTAATATTTTGGGACTCGGTTTTTAAAATGCTTATCCTATGAGGATATATCATGAAGTCTGAAATGTCAGTATGCAATTGTATCTTAAAGGGTGACTTAGCAGTTTTTATGTAAAATAACGTTTCCCTGTCTGAAACCCTGTTCTAGGATATAAATGCACAAGCAGAATGAAGCTGTAGAAGAGGATAGGCTACATAAAGAGCATTTTGCAAATTCAGCGTAAAATGTTGACTATTTTACTAAAGTATGAAGAAAACATTAATCACATGAAATGCAATTAGTAAGGTTTTGGAAAAAAAACTTTCAGAATATTCACTTTAGGGGGTCTTACATACTTCTCAGCCAGAAGAAATATGCACACAGCCAACAATAATGTGAGGATAAAGCCCCTAAAATAGAGGTAAGTTTTAAATATTGCTCTTATGAACTTAGAAAGTTGTTAGAATAAAATGTTTTATATTATCATGCATTTTATGAAGAATATGAAATCTGAAACTCAAATGTGTGTTATTATTTAGTGAATTCATCACTCACTGATTTGACAGAAAACCACAAATCTTATGATGAACAGACCAAAATATGAGGCAAAAATCTGAACAAATGATATTGTATAAAATATAAGAGTTCCCACAGATACTATTTTGCACATTGGGTCTAAATATGTTCACCATACATTTCAGCTTCCCTGGTTTGCAGAACATTTCTGGTTTTGCCTCATATTATGCCTGTCCCTCATAAAAGTATTGATTTTCTGGTAAATTACTAAGGATTACAGTCTATCAATAATGCCAGTCATTAGAGATGCATACTTATTATTGTTTCAAGAAATGCATATTGATGCAAAACATGTTGTTCTACTAACATTTACAGTGATTTCAGTAATATTTAAAAGCTGATCCGACTCTTACTCCATAGCGTAGAGGGAGGCACCCTTACTGTGACCCAGATGACTGGAATTTGATTAGTAGCCCTAGCACTGTACGAGCCAGGGAGGGAGAGTAATGAAGGGAAGTGGTCCACTTATGAGCAATTGGTGGCACACAGTACAGTGCAAAATCTGTGGTGGAGACCAGAAAGACCAGTGTTCATGCTCTGGGAGAGAGACAAGGCCATCTGAAGAGAATAACTCTTGCAAAATGAAAGATCACCCTCTGTAAATGATTCATTGCATGCCCCTCTCTGGTATATAGCCAAATGTGTGCAACCAATGATGAGGAGAAAAGAAAAAATATAAACCACCCTTGATGACTAACTAAATGTAAGTCCCTCCTGCTCAGCCTTCACCCCACTGATTGGGAAAAATGGACCAAATGGCTGGGAGGAGTGCTAATGGTTTATAGACAGCAGGTGTAAAAGATGCGCAAAACAAAATGCCCAAAATTTGGGGCCTTTGCTCATACATTATTTTGGGCTTAGTCCAAAATTCTTGAACAAAGAAATTGAAGTTATGATATTCACATTTAATAAAGTTACAAGTAAATGCTCTACAAATGAAATTCACTATCATAACTTTTGGGTTAGAAATAGTTTGGGGCTGAACTTTCACAACACTCATCTCATTGGTATATGTCATAAATTCTGAAGTATCCTTGCCAAACTCCATCTTAGAAAGATCATTTAATAATCACTTTATGTAATGGCATTTCCAAAAACTCATACTCAGGGTTGTAATATGTACCGACAGTACAGCTATATCTACACCCCCTCCCAAACATGATCACACTCAGGACTGTGATATGTATGGACAGTACAGATATATCTACACACCTTCCTAACTATTTTCACACTTAGGACTGTGATATATACAGACAGTACAGATACTCAACCACCCTCACACTCAGGACTGTGATATGTACAGATAATAGAGATATATCTACACAGCTTCCCAAACATGCTCACACTCAGGGCTCTGATATGTAAGGATAATACAGATTTATTTACAAACCCTCCCCAACCATGCTCAAACTCAGGACTGTGATATGTACAGACAGTACAGATGTATCTACTCACCCTCCCAACCATGCTCACACTCAGGACTGTGATATGTATGGACAATACAGATATATTTACACACCCTCCCAAGGAGCAAAATCCTTAAAAGGTAAGACACCTTTGATCACTATAAGTAAAAAACTAAGAGCTCTCATAAAATCATCCAAAGCAAATTTTGAGAGAAAAATAGCTAAAGACTCAAAAGACAATCATAAGGCCTTCTTTAGCTATGTTAGAAACCTGGGAGGAAACTCCCAGATATGCTCAGAACTAGTTCAAAATGATGTGAAGATTACTGATCCTACAGACATTGCCAACATACTGGCTGACAGGTTCAGTGCAAACTTCTCCCTCCCCCAAAGGAGAGATATCTATACCAAACGATTGCAGCCCCCAAACATCTCTAACGCCCAAGTGAGAACTGCTCTCTCAAAGCAAAAACACAGCATCCATGGGACCTGATGGTGTCCCCGGCTGTGTGCTCCACGAACTCAACGAGGAATTAAACCCACAGCTAGGACAGCTGTTTAATCATAGTCTCACCTCTGGGTGCTACCCAGGAGTGGCGACTGCGACTGTGGTCCCACTTCACAAAGGCGGTGCCTCCACCGACCCTGGAAATTACCGCCCATTATCTTGACAAGCCTTATCTGCAAAGCCATGGAGAGGATCATAATGGACCTCATAAATAAAGACATAGGGAATTTGCAGACTTTGGATCCAACCCAGTTTGGCTTTGTCAAAGGCAGATCATGCCTTTTAAACTTGGTTGACTTTTTGAAACAGTCACCAAAGCCATTGATGAGGGAAAGGCAGTCCATACAGCCTACCTCGATCTGGCAAAGGCCTTGATACAATACCCCACTCGGGTATCATTGAAAAACTCATCAGCTTAAATGTTAACCCATACATCACAAGATGGGTTGCAAACTGGCTGAGTGACAGAACCCACAGGGTCAGAGTTGCTGGCGCCATGTCAGACTCAAAGCCTGTCACAAGTGGTGTCCCACAGGGCTCAGTCCTGGGCCCACTCTTGTTTGGCATCTACTTTTCAGTACAAGCAAACACAGGAGGGTTATGGCTGACAAAGTTTGCAGATGACTGCAAACTGGCGCCCAGAAGTCGAAATACATCTGACACAGATATCCTTCAGAAGGGTCTCACAGAAACGGATAACTGGTGCCAGAGCCATGGCCGAAAGTTAAATGCCAAAAAATGCATAGTCATACCCTTCGGGAAAAACAAGGTTACCCCTAGCTACCATATAGGTGGCAATCCACTGAGCACAGAAGAAGTTATCAGGGACCTGGGGACCCAGGTTGACAGTAGCCTGTCATTCGACACCCATATAGCTAAAGTAGTTAGGAAGACCTTCTACATTGCCCACCTTATCATGAAGGGATTCACATCTAGATCAAGGGAGGTCATAGTCTCCCTATACTCATCACTCATCAGACCAATGATTGAGTACAATGCCCCATTCGGAATGTATCTGACCCGACACTTGCAGCAGCTGGAGAGGCCACACAGTTCCTCACCAAAAGGATAAAGGGTCTCAAAATCTGTCCTATGCTGCCCGACTGAAAGAACTCCAGCTCTATTCAGTAACACCGCTTGCTCAGAGGTGACCTTTGCCTGACATACAAGGCCATGTCAAACCCAGATTTGATGAATATGCTTCACCTCAAAAAATCTAGATCCGTCAGAGCCACAAGGGCGGGAGACTTAAACCTCAACACGGCTATTAATTGGACGTGCTGGAGGGATAGATTCATCACCCAAAGACTCCCTATGCTGTGGAACAAAATCCCGGTATATGTGAGGCAGAGCACCTCGCTGGCCTTGTTCAAGAGAAATCTTGACCAATGGATGGGAGATCGCAGATATACCCCAGGGATTACCTCAATGTCACTGCTCGACAGAGGCACAGCAAAATAATGGGTATAGTTCCCCATACTAAAGGGGTGGCGTAAGCCACAAAACTATGGGCTAGGCTTGTAAATGCCCTCGAGCAGATAGCCTAGTATGAACTTATGAACCTATGAACCTATGAACCATGCTCACACTCAGGACTGTGATATGTACAGTCAATACAGATATATCTGCACACCCTCCCAAACATGCTCACACTCACAGCTCTAATATGTAAGGATAGTACAGATTTATCTACACACCCTCCCAACTATGCTCACCCTCAGGACTGTGATATGTATGGAAAGTACAGATACATCTACACAACCCCCCAACCATGGCCACACTCAGGACTGTGATATGTAAGGATAACACAGATTTATCTACACACCCTCCCAACCATGCTCACACTCAGCACTATGATATGTACAGATAGTACAGATATACCTACACACCCTCCCAACCATACTCACACTCAGGACTGTGATATGTACAGATAGTACAGATTTATCTACACACCCTCCCAACCATGCTCACACTCAGGACTGTGATATGTACGGACAGTACAGATATAGCTACACAGTCTCCCAACCATGCTTACCCTCAGGACTGTGATATGTATGGACAGTACAGATATATCTACATACCTTCCCAACCATGCTCACACTTAGGACTGTGATATACACAGACAGTACAGATATCCAACCATCCTCACACTCAGGACTATGATATGTACAGATAGCAGAGATATATCTACACAGCCTCCCAACCATGCTCATACACAGGGCTGTGATATGTAAGGATAGTACAGATTTATCTACACACCCTCCCAACCATGCTCAAAATCAGGACTGTGATATGTAAGGACAGTACAGATGTATCTACACACCCTCCCAACCATGCGCACACTCAGGACTGTGATATGTACGGACAGTACAGATATATCTACACACCCTCCCAAACATGCTCACACTCAGGACTCAGGACTGTGATCTGTACAGACAATACAGATATATCTACACACCCTCCTAACCATGCTCACACTCACGGCTCTGATATGTAAGGATAGTACAGATGTATCTACACACCCTCCCAACCATGCTCACACTCAGGACTGTGATATGTACAGACAATACATATATATCTACACATGTTCCCAACCATGCTCACACTCAGAACTGTGATATGTACAGATAGTACAGATATATCTACACACACACCCAACCATGCTCACACTCAGGACTGTGATTTGTACAGACAATACAGATATATCTACACACCCTCCTAACCATGCTCATACTCATGGCTCTGATATGTAAGGATAGTACAGATTTATCTACACAACCTCCCAACTATGCTCACCCTCAGGACTGTGTTATGTACGGAAAGTACAGGTATATCTACACAAGCTCCCAACCATGGCCACACTCAGGACTGTGATATGTAAGGATAACACAGATTTATCTACACACCCTCCCAACCATGTTCACACTCGGACTGTGATATGTACAGATAGTACATATTTATCTACACACCCTCCCACCCATGCTCACCCTCAGGACTGTGATATGTATGGAAAGTACAGGTATATCAACACAAGCTCCCAACCATGGCCACACTCAGGACTGTGATATGTAAGGATAACACAGATTTATTTACACACCCTCCCAACCATGCTCACACTCAGGACTGTGATATGTACAGATAGTACATATTTATCTACACACCCTCCCACCCATACTCACATTCAGGACTGTGATATGTATGGACAGTAAAGATATATCTGCACACCCTCTCACCCATGCCACTTCAGACCCACCACTCACCTCCACAGTTTTCCCAGCCCTTGCCTTTTACAAACATGTGTCTGTTGGGGGTTAATCTCATGCCTAGGCAGGCAGCTGATAACGCTTCTGGAATATTCCTTTCCTATTAATTTTAATGGAACTTTGAACAGATGACTAAAACATCATTATTTTGAACACTATCAACCCCAATTTAGCAGCTATGGGTCTCTTGCCTCATGAGCTGTGCCACTTTAATTGCAATATTTTATTAGAAAGTGCCATTTTGCATAATTGAAAAAAAATCTTTCAAGAGTAGAACTGTCAAATGAAATTCATCAGATTTCATGCCATAAATCCCTAAAATGAGTAATCTGAAACATTTATTTCAAAATATTACTAACTGTAATAGGATTCTGTATTCAGTCTGGATTTTTTTCTATTAACTTTCAAACTTCATAGCATAACTTTGCAATTAATAACATTTTCAAATAAACATTTCAAACAACAAGATCTATGGAGTAAAATCTTAAAAGTAATGTTAACTTTAGTACTAACTTTATATACCTTAATGCATTAGTCCCATGCATTAACTCTACATGCATTTTACACATTTAAATTCCATTAAATTTGTAACTGTAATCTTTCTAAAAATGTTTTCCCCCAGCCCCCACTGAAAACAGAGCACAGTGCTGCTAGGAAATGTGATTTGGACAGGATGGTTGATTGATGGTAAGACTACCTCTGTCTCACAGGTCTGGGGTTCAATCCTGACTTCTACTATGTAAAGTTTGTATGTTGTTCCCATGTCTGTGTAGGTTCTCTTTGTGTTCTACAACGTTCTCCTACATTCAAAAAGCATGCTGATTGACTGGCCTCTAAACTAAATTGCCCATATAGCTGCATTTACCCTTCTACTTGTTGTTCTGGTCATAGCTGAAAAGGGTCCAAGGAGGTCCAGTTAATTTATCCAGTAAACACATAAATGCAAGTAAATTAAAATTAACAATATATCAAAGAATATGTCAATGAATAAAAATAAGCAACTAAATAGATAAATACACTCAGATGATTTACTGAACATGAGCCATCTGTCTAACAATAGGCATCATCACTGTACGTCAGTATACAAAGCAAACTGGTTTATAGTTACTACCAAAGCAAATTTTTACTAAACTCCTTAACTTACAAATAGCTATTCCTGAACTACTGCCTGTCTTTCACTGCAACAGTTAAAAACAGAAATTATAATTATACACTCCAATCCACAGACCAATAAAACTCTTCAGTACTAACCCATCCTTTGGATAATCTGTAGTGGGAATGACTATACAAACATTGTTCCAGCTATATGGACCCATTCTGACCATAAAAATAAAGAACTGTTCAACTTATACAGAATTCCATGTACAACATACCATCAAGAAACTTAGAAATACAAATGCCTCCAAGGTAATAGATAAACATAAGTATAAAAGCACACATTAGAGTTCCTCACAAAGATGCATGGTATTTGTTGAACTTATTCAAGTGTTATCATCTAAAGTTGACTCCTAGATGTACCACCTGCAGCTATGCAAAATATGAATATCTGAGCAATATACATATTATCTTACAGTGTACTCTGCACACATAATGCACAATTGCTTTTCTAATGCATATATGTTATCTGCTTTGTCTAATGCATGATGGCCTGAGTGATGGCTGAAGAGGGTCCCTTGACACGTCAAGCTAACCAGTTATAAAATACATAAAATAAAAATAATGAAAACAAAGCCATGACTTTCTCGCTTTGTTATTAGTCTTTTGTAGTGCAATAACTGTCTATACAAACTAGATTCCAAACACACCAGTATGAAAAGTACTAACCTCTGAAGAAAGCCATACATACCTCATAATTCTCTGCTCTGTTCAGGTAGGGTTCATGAAGACAGGAAACTTTCTTCCTGAGGGGATACACAAAGATGATGCATGATCAGACAACGTACAAATGATCCTTTTTATCAAACGCATTGTCAGAATGTACAATTGCTCTTCTCTGCCTTTGCTTATCCACTATTCTCTTGGATATTTCAAGGAGCCACCTGATTAGAATCCTCCACATAAATGCTTCACTGAAGTGCCACATGAAAAACGGTCACCATTTGCACTTCCAAACTATGTCCTGGAAATTGTTCTGATTGTCTAGCCAATACTGTCCATCACGCCACTGCAACAAAATACTCTAAAAGTCGTATTATTTTCATGGTTTCTGTGGTTTGCACTGGCGAAGTGCTCTAACACATATTTTTGTCTTTACATACAAGTACGTTTTCATTCTACTGGTACGTATACACCGTTTTCCTTTTCTCTACTCTCTGACCAAGACCATCCAGTCTCCATTACAGTGTTTTGTTTACTAGTAGAGAAACATGATGATGCTACTTTTTACAAGGAAAGGTGAGAAAAAAAGATCCATTGGAGAACCAAATGAGAGATAGCAGCCTTTAACAATTTTATACTGTTTTCTTTCTATGGCCTTCAGGTGACCCGAGTGCATTCTTTATCCTAAGCAATCTCTGAATATTATGAGGCAAATTGACTAAATATTTAATTGTCTCTGGTGCTACCATCTGAGGAAAAAGCAGTGACACTGACACAACAGGTAGCATGCTTACCTCTGACAAAGAAGGCTGTATGTGCTATTCTCACACCAGGTAGATGGATTGCTGACTCTTCAGTGCAGCATAAAGGGGGGTGCCACATTCCTGAGTGTTTTGTCCTTCAGATGAGATGTTAAACCAATGCCCCATCTGTCTGACTTGAGGGTAGCACAGGTAGATGTAAAAGATCTCATGGCACCTATCAAAAAGAGTACAAGTTCCCATATGTTCTGGCCAAATTTCCCCTAGTAGAATAAATACCACCTCAGGTCTCCCAAGAAAAAAGGCTACTAGCCTAGTGGGATTAACCTGGTCAACAAAAGATAAATAAATAAATAAAAATAAATAAGACCACCACAATAATACCACAATAGCATCTCAAGCAAGGATGATGATGATGATAGCGACAGGAGTCTGTATATAAAAGCAATATCAAGTAATCATAAGTAACCTAGAAAGGACAATCAGTGCATTCAGAGGATGTTGCTTAATTCTAAATGGGATTGGAGCTACAGTGCATAACATAAGCATGTAGTACTGGCTCATTCTTAGTGTCTCAAATCAGAGCTACTAAACTGAGACAAGAAGAACAAACATCTTGCCATATCAACTACATGTATAGGTGTGAACAAAATCAATTTTTTTTTATCATATTTTGATCTGTGCAGCAGTAGCACCTCTGGTTATCTAATATTATTTTGTCATTTGTTATACTCTCAAAAATGGTCTGAAAAAGTGATTGCCACATTGATGTGATTTTGTTCATCAATCTGTCTTTCTCCCACAAAGCATCACTTATCCTTTTAATATAGTGCAGCGTAAAGAGAGTAAATCATACGGTTTATTTCTCAGTCATTAATAATGACATTGTTGTGCATCAGCAATTTCTAAGAATGTCTATGGAAACAGTGTCACTGGGTGGTAGTCATAGTCCTGAGGTTCGTACATTTATAGCAGTTATCGGCAAAGAGCATGGCTATGTCTATACATAAATACACTAATCTCTTATTATTTTCAACGAATACAGCATGTCTATGGTAATGTGAAAGCTTCTACAATGAAACACCCACTTTCATGAAGTGCTTAAACTTGTGTGATGTTCTGCATGGAAACATAATGCTCTTTTATTTCTGAAGTAGTAGGATATTATGGATGTGTGGCATTACTATACCTAACCCATGCAACCATGTAATGATTTTAGCCATGGAAATGAATTTTTTTGTCAAGTTAGGTTTACCGATTGTATTGTAAAAGTGATATATGTGAGGGTTGGGGTTTGGCATAATGATTAAGGTGTTTACCTCATAGATAAGAGACACAAGGTTTGATCCTCTCAAAGGAAATTAGCTAGGCTTACAAGGACAGTTAGCCTAGTACTTACTTATCAGCATATATATTTTCAATGAATATTTACAGATTATATTGGTCTGTCTAAAGAAAAAATTCAGGAATTTATTAGCTAGTGAGTGACATGTATGCATGCTTCATTAAGCAGATTAATGTTTTCACCTGAAATCAGCCTTTTTCCACTAACTTCATTCATTGAAATACTATGGAAACATTGTATTTTAATTGCTATAGTTTCATTGAGACATGTTAAGACCTACATGTTCCCACAACCATGACCAGTTAGGCTGGCTCCTTCACAACAACCTTAAAATTATTTACACCTAAAGAACACATATATTATTGTGATTCATAGAAAAATAGCATGGCTGACCTTAATTTGCATACAAAGCATAGAACTCAGCCTGAATTTACACCAATAATTGTAAATCCGCATTTATTATCTGTGATCAGTTGAGTTTAACAGCAATTCCTATGGAAAGAGCAATTAAAAAAAATAACTAAAAATAATTTTATATATAAAATTATAGATAAATACTTAACATTTCTCCAAAGTAAAGTCAATGTTATATGCAATTGTTTATGCTGCTGGAAATAATTGTTTATGTTGCTGGAAATAACAGTAGTGGTAATGGCAGGATTTGGGAATTTCATGCGTCCTTTCATAAAGCTGAGCATGCAAAGTAGTGTTATTTACATAGGGAATGTTTGCGGAGGGGTCACTGAATATTTCATTGTATGTTGAGCTAATGGCATAATATAGTAATATAGTATGACAGTGGAAATAATAAAAGCTTGTCATTTTTTGCTACTATTTATGGATTGTGACGTATCCTTAGCAGTATAAAAGCTGAGGAGGACATTGTTCAGTTGACTTGTGGTTCACTGAATTGATATGATGAAATTATTAGATATGCCGTAGAGGCACTGCCAGTGGTTTTATGATTTGATTATTTATTTCCGTATAGTATTGCAGTCATTGTTTAAAAAGGAATTTGTGGTAAGGAATTCAGGTCTGTTTCACAACCTTTGTTGCAGGGGCAATGAGAGTATTTACGTTTGTATAATCATTGTTTCTTCAGTGTAACTCATATATGTCATTCCTGGTTAAAGCATGATCCAGCAGGGATCAAGACAGAGAAAAGACAATTTCAGCCTTGAGGATATATGGCAAGCATCTTTTTTTTGGAAAAGGAGGACCAAAGCAAGTTGAGAGAGCGAAAGTGTGACATTAGGTGGTTATGGGCATAAATGCTATACAGGGGAGTAACCACACATTAGCACAGTATAAAAAAGGTGAACAATATGGTAGGACATACCAGAGCAAAGACAAGACAGAATGGAATTGCCCATAGCAGTATTGATGCAGGACCTCCTACATTTATCCATTTAGCATCCAGTGAGGAATACCTGCTCTCCATACATTAAATGTGACACAGATAAGGAAGGCCCAAACATAATCTGAAATGGTGTGAACAATGTCAACTACCTACCTACCTCAGTAGCATCTTTAGACATGTGTTCAGGAAGGTTAGGGCATCCACCATGACATGTACATATTCACAGGAAAACTGCAAAAGGTAACTGTTTACATGTAACACATGACATTTACCATCAACAGATCAGCCCTTAATTCCTGCTAATAATGAAAGTGAAGTAAGAGTACATGGTGTCTTCCACAACTCGTAACACCACATTCCGTAGTTAGCTCCATTGACTCACTACTAATATAATAAATTAATTCTTCACAGGGTCAGCTGCAGAAGGTTGCTCATAGCAGGAAATAGCAAAACTAGCAGCAACAGTGCATCTTTGCTGATTGCAAAGAATGGAGTGATTCCACCTTTTTCAACACATATGAGATCAGAGTGAAAACACGTCGAAAACCAACTATGAATTGCATACAGGTGGGAAGGGGCAATTAGTATAAGAAGTTTTTCATCACCCTCATTAGCATATCATTATTTCTTTGTTTATATAAGTTTATTCGAGGCTAACACACGTTACCTTAAATAGCTTTTATGAATCATGCCTTAGCTGTGTTAACATGCAGATATCACAGATTAACTATGAATACCACCAAGTGATTTTTCTTTTACTGAATTATTCTGATTTTTGCTAACTGTAAGCTGTCAAAAATCATTTAGTGGTGCATTTATCTCATTGCAGACAAGGCAGCTAAACTGCTTTGTTTTGTGAATTCAGAGTTATAAACAATGTCTGAGCACAGTACCCTACACTTTCTTAAGTAGGTATTCAGCGGTAGCAACTGGACTCAATTATGTGTGGCCCCTAGGCTAAGTGTTGAGCAATGCCACTGCCCTCACCCATTCTGGGGAACAGTGTTGTTATTGTTCTGAGGATCTAAGGTGGAGTTCCTCAAATCTGCTCTGCCTATAGGAGTTAGATATTCAGGAAGAGTGAGAGATATACTGTAAGCAACTTTTGTTACATTAATACCACTGTCCTGTAGTAGTACATTGTTACATAAGTACACTTAACAGTATGTACTTTGGTTTGCAGTTGATGGCAAGCATCGCCTTAACATGGCTGGATTCTGTAGAAGGCAGGAGCACCTTTCCAGGTTGTGGGGTGTGTATGTATTTGCTGGCTTTGCGCTCTACAACTGGAATTGAATTTTTACCATCTATATTTGTGATAATTTCTCAGACTGTGCTGTCCTTTGCAGATCTATTTGTGGAACAGGAGAATACACACTTATCTCAGTCTTCACCACCTGCAGCATTTGACACTGGTTGCCAGAACCTGTCAAGTCTGCCTGTCAGAAGGAAGCAGTGGTCCTTTATCCAGAGGTGACATGGAGTGGTCTCTAGTTTCGTCTGTGTTTGAGCCACTGGAGCAGGGGGATGGCTCCTCTTCTGAAGGGGGAACAAAAGGAGTCTCTAATAGTAGCTTGGTGTGAACTGCATGACTGGTCACTGCAGAGATGGGCTGGCAGTTGGATGCCTTCTTTGGCACCCATGCAACACCTTCTTCTGTGACTAGCAGAGTCATGTGTCCAGTAGTCCCCCCATTGGGCTACTGGGAGAGCAATTACCCAATGACATCAGCCACCCGTGTAAGTGATGCCTGTGTTTGTTAACCACTAGGTCAGCCTGGCAGCCAACAATGCCAGAAGGCCAACTTAACCCCTTCCAGGTGTGTTCTCTTCATTTTTTATCATTTTCCTTTCCTTGTTCTTTTTCCAACCTTTCCCATCCCCAAATGTCAACCATCTGTATGCATGTGTCCATCAACAGTTCCCCCCAACCTTTTGTATGTATACCATCCTTATATCTCTGTGTGTTTGTCTGTTTGCTCCTGCTATCTGCCTGTCACCATCTAATCTACCTACAGTCATCCCTTGGTAACTTCCCCATGTGTTCTAATTTTATTAGATTGAAGAAAGGGTCTCTACTCCAAAATAAAGAAAATACCCTCACCCCCACCACTTATGCCCCCTGGTTACCTTTCTTTGTTTACCTATGCTTGATGTTCTTCTCTTTCTACTTTTCCTATCACTTCCATTTCCTCCCCATTTATATGCTGAACAAGGTTGCCACTTTGCTGTGCATACCCACATAGATCTGTTGGCAACTGTGATCAGCTGTTCTGCCTTTCTGGTGATTCAGGCACATATACCAAAAGCTGAAGACAATCTGGTGAAGAAGATTTGGGAGAGGCAGGGATAAAGCAAAAGGAAACCTGGACATCCAGCAAAGAGACAGATGGACTGCATGAGTGAAGACCTGTGACAGTGTCACAACTGTTGATAAAAGTAGGAGAGTGACATTGAATAGAGAGAGGTGGCAAAAGTTGACAAAACATCCGAACCAATGTAAAAAATGGGAAAAGGGAGTTAATGATGATTATGATGAAATAGGTATTCATAATACAGATATAAGCTGGTTCACACACATGCCCACACACATATACACACATGCATGTGTGTGTATGTTTCTGTGTGTCTGTGTATATGAAATACACACATATGTACGCCTTCATTTATTTACGTATTTATTTTATATCCAACCAATCATTTTATAAAGCATTAGCATTGCTAAGAGTTGTGATATGCATGTGTGTAAATATTTAATGTCTGTGTGTGTGTGTGTGTGTGTGTGTGTGTGTGTGTGTGTGTGTGTGTGTGTGTGTGTGTGTAGATAGATAGATATAGGGGTGTATATGTGTGTGTGTGTGTGTGTGTGTGTGTGTGTGTGTGTGTGTGTGTGTGTGTGTGTGTGTGTGTGTGTGTGTGTGTGTGTGTGTGTGTGTGTGTGTGTGCATGTAATATATGTTATACAACCCAATGGGTAAACAAGTCACAGACAAACCATTCCATAAAAATATGAAAAACTCAGCCAACCTAGAGTTTTCACTGTGTGATACCTTAAACCTCCTGTAAGAGAGGCCAAAGTGATATAGGCAAATTATCTCATGGGAACATACAGTGTTTCAAATACATGGCTTTTGCATGCCCATGACTTTTTACTTTTTAAGTCTTTATGGGTAAATTCAGGTTAATAAAGTCAAACCCCACTAGCTGTGGATATACATGTTTTCTGCCTTTTTAGTGACCTCAGGTGTCAGAGGGTAAGGAGAGATGAAAGTAGGACTTGAATGGCTATACATGACTCTTCTTGGTAATTGGAGTGGATGTAGGAATCCTTATGGAACTTCAGTATCTTGTGGAGGCTCCTGGATGGAGCAAGTAATGTTGGACAGCCCTGCATAACCTTCACTTCGTAGCATGCTGTAATATTGATGTGTTTTATCTTCTCATAAAGTACGTGGTCAGGATAGGGTGTCACTAGAAAAAAAATAATCTCTACCATATAATTGTAGATCAGCATCAACACTCATCCCTATAAGTATCATAATCTCTTAGAAAAGCTAAGGCACTGAATACCATCGTCTATATGAAAAGGGAGAGCTGTTCCCATAGTGTCAAGTGAGGTGCAGGAGTCAATTGTACAGGGAAAATAGATGTCTCATAAACAAGAGTGAATACCAAGATCAATGATCTTCTGGATGACTTACCAGTGTTTTGTTAAAATTTTGCCCTGTCCTTTTTCTTGATGATTTTGTGATGGCAGATTTCAGCCAATAAACAAGAAAAACAACAGCAGATAATCCTTCCCTTTACTTCATCAAATGCATGTTACTGCAATAGTGCTCATCCCCTGTGATCAAGACTCAGGGGCAAAGCCAAAAACAATGGGTGGGGCATACCTTTCAGCTGTCCACAATTTTGTAGAATGGCTACATTTTTACCTGATATTTTTGGTCAGTTCCTCATAAAATGTGAGAATTTCTGGTTGTAGTTGAAGACTGAAGTCACTAAATATTGACAGAAATTTGAGGTTCAGACCTCATATTATTCTGAAAATGCATGCAAGTGCAAAACCTATTTTCTAAGTTTATAAGAGCAATATTTAAAACCTTTCCCTGATTATGGGCCACCCCCCCCATTAAATTTTGGGTTTGTCCAAAATTTTTGCACTAAGAGGTTAAGTGTTATGGTGGGAGGGAAGCAAATGCCCAAAATCGGGAACCTTGTTTTTTTTTTTTTAATATTTCTCTAGTTCACTAAAAAAATAATAGAACAGATTTTTCCATGAGCATGAATTTTCTAGACAATAAGAAACACGAAACTCAAATGCCTGTCATTATTGATTGCCTGCAATTCTCAGTGATTTATCAGAAAACAAGAAATGTTACGTAGGAGCAGGGCAACAATATGAGACAAAATCAGGGACATTCATTCTGCAAAACCAGTGACAGCTGAGAGGCTTGACTTAAGTTCTTGTATTCTGCCAGTAAGATTTTAAAAAGTGTTTTTGATTAGGGACTTTGACTTTGCCCCTTATTCTGGAGATTAAGAGGCTGTTAATAGCAAACTGGCAATGAAAAACTCCAACAAAGAACAAGCGTGGGAACTGCAGCATTTCAGAGCAGGCTGGCATGAGTCACGGATAACTGTGTGTTTTCCTGTTTATCTCGTTCTAAGGAAATGAGCTGCACTAAAACCTACTGCAGGTTTGTGATAAAGGTGCTCAGTCACACAGGTGTGATAAAGGTGCTCAGTCACACAGGTGTGATAAAGGTGCTCAGTCACACAGGTTAGCATATACTTACAACAATAAGAAAGGGGAGTCCAGAAGAACATGTTTATTTCTTTGTTACCCCCCCCCCAAAAAAATAACAGGTTAGATAGGGCTGAGGGGTTAAGGTTGGTGGATGGTGGGAGGGTGGAAGGCAGGGGGCCCATGGATTGAAAACAGCCTAGAGTTGAAGGTATCCTTAATCCACCACTGAAGGGTATCCCAGTCCCACAAATTCCTTTTTTTAACCCCAGCTTTAATACTGCAGTCAAATTTGATCCTTCTTCCAATGTACCCTTCAGATTAGTGAATTGGCAGATTGACATGTCTATGTTCTGCTGACTTCTTTTGACAATATGAGAAAGATGATCTCCCTTCTTCAGAGACTAAGGCATATCTGAATGCATTACTATCCTGTGTGTATCAGGTAACCAAACATTTTCTAAAATATGCTTATGACACTGCTGATGCAGTTTCTTTATCAGCTGCCTGGGTATGTTCTCAGAATTTACTAGAGGGTGTTAAAATTAACATCTTGAATGCTCCCCTGGAAAAAGAGGTGTTATTCAGTCCTTCCTCTGCTGAGGTTCTTAAAAGGTTTGCTGAAAGCAGTAAGTTAATTAAGGAGATTAACCAGACTTTTCAACCCTAATTGCCAAAATATATTACAAACTTTTCTTGTATTTATGGTTCCTTTTACAGAAAAAAAAACGTGTTCCCGGCAGAGCACATGAAGACAATATTTCAAAAAGCAATGGCAGAAAGGTTCAAAGAAGAAAGAACGGTCCTCTCACGTCAAAGGACAATCTGAGAAAACAGTTTCCATGTGTTGTCCTTTCCCCACCCAATCAATCCTGTAAAGCCTTCCCAAAGTATAGGTTTTCACTTTCCACTAGGGTATCAGATAACTTCAGACGTGGGCTCTGTGAGACATTCAAAAAGTTTGCAACTGGCAGTGGGAGTCCCTTCCTCCTTTCATAGCTTTCAACTGCTTAGCGCAAGTAATGTGGACAAAGCCTAAAATAATGAGAGGCAAAGGCCCAAAAATAGTGACAGGTTTTAAATATTGCTTTTAGAAATGTAGAACATTGCTAAAATAAAAGAATTTGTGTTTGCACTATTTTTGAAGTATATGAAGTCTGAAATCCTCAAATGTATATAACTTTTTAGTGACTTCAATCCTCAGTGATTTGCCAGAAAACAAATTTTATGAGGAACAGACTGAAAATGCAAGGTAGAAATCTGGACATTCTGTGAAAATCTAGACTGTTGTGAAATATGCCTCCTTTTCAAGGGACTCAACTTTATCCATTAAATCAAACCTCTTTACGTGATCTAGTCTAGATCCTTCACATCAAAATCACAAATTTCAAAATGCTGTCTATCTGTTACCTTTCATTCCACCTCATAGTTTTCTAGTAACTGGATTTAAAATATGCTTATCATCACATTCCATCTCTCAAAGATATCAGGTGATTTTTATGTTTTTCCTGTGTCTGGTTTAGGTTTTCAAGTTCTCTACCTTACCCTTTAACTTGTCTGCAGAATGGTGTTTACAAAGTGCCTGACTCTTGTAACAGAATAGAAATTACTATTATTATATTATTATAATAGTAATTCTAGGAAAATGCAGCTGCTGTGTCTCTCTGAACATATAGCTTAACCTCTTCATTCCCTTCTTCTGACTACATACCCTGCTCTGACTCTTATTACTGATTGTGATTCTTTCAGCCTGCTGTCTCTGATTTCCACTCCATATATAATGCATGGATATATTGTTTTTTCACTCACTCTATATATAATGTCATTTATCTATTGCATTTATTCCCTCAAGCCGGTTGTGATATTCACTTTGTACATAGTGCGTATATATATATATATATATATATATATATATATATATATATATATATATATATATATATATTGCATTTTGCCATTCACTTGGAATATAATGGCATATAACTATTGTGTCACTATTGCAGGTTGCATGGCATTCCAATTTTCCCAGTTACCTATCAAAACATCTACTCTTCATAACATCTAACTCAAAACATCAAGACCATAACATCTAAACTTCAAAACATCTAAATTCATAACATCGGATCTCAAAACATTGAAAACTACAAAGCAACTATAAATAACATCCCACAGAGTTTTTACTATGTTTATGCAGGGGGGCTTGCATGTGGGGGGGCTCCGCTCCCCACCCCCCCACCCCCGTAAATTAAATAACCAACTCCAAGGTTGCACTACAGTGGGGGAAAAAGTTAATTTCCTAACCCCACTGTAGTGCGACCTTGAAGTTGGAATATTTAATTTAGTGTGGGGGTGCAGAGGGGCTTGCCCCCCCTATATAAATGTAGCATACAGTGTGTGGGATGTTATTTATAGTTGCTTTGTAGTTTTCAATGTTTTGAGATTCGATGTTATGAGTTTTAGATGTTTTGAAGTTTAGATGTTATGGTCTTGATGTTTTGAGTTTAGATGTTATGAAGAGTAGATGTTTTGATAGGTAACCCATTTTCCCATCTTTAGACAGCTGCTTGATTTTTGCAGATTCTTTCACAAATTGTCAAGAATCTCTAGCAGCATTTCCATGGTGCTCGTTAAGCACATCTCTCTTGATGGCTTTTCTTCCTCAGGACAAAGTGGAATGTTGCAAGGAACAGCTTCTGATTTTTTTCAACCAGACTTTGGCATTGGTCAGAGAATGCCTAAGAATTCTAGGTTTCATGGCCACACTTACTCTCATTATTCCTTTAGCCAGACTTCAGATGGGGAAAATTCAGTCGCCCATCAAATTAGTTTGGAACCAACACCAGCATCCACTTTCATTTCAGAGTCCCATTTTGGAGTTTGAAAAATAAGCTACTCTGGTAGGTGCATCAGTTGTCTCTCAACCCAGGTCTCCCCTTTCCCTTTCAAACCCTATTCAGATTGTAACCACATATGTTTCATACTTTGTTTGGGAGCTATTTCCATGGGGGTGAAAGTCCAGGACTTTTGGAACAGGCAAGACAAATGAAATCACATAAATGTTAAATAAATAATGTCTGTAATAAATGCCCTCAAATCTCTAAACCATCTTTGGACTCCATGTCTTCTGCTGGTAATCTGATACAGTACCACAGTAATGTGGTCAATAAATAGACAGGGGGAACAAGGCCCAGCCCCCTTTGCAGACAAGTTATAGTAGTAATTCAGCACAGTTTGTATCTTTATATATCCTACATTCCATCAGAGTGGAATATTATTGTAAACAAGTTGAGCAGATCCAGGACAGACCCTTACAGGTGTTAAATCCACCAGGGGGCCTTCCAGCAATTGATCCAACTGTGAGAAACACCTCATGTAGACCTCTTTGCCTGTAGCTACAGCAGTCAGTTAAAAAAGTTCTTCTCCAGAATTCCTTGCACACAGGCCTGGAAGAAGGATACCTTTTCATTGTTAGGATGAGAATATTTATGTATGCCTTTCTAACCTTTTCTCTGATAATCAGAGTTTTTCTAAACTTTCAGAAGGACTCTCCAAAGATAATATTGATGACTCCCTTTTGGTCCTGGTAACAGTGGTTCTACCTTCTTTGGAAAATGACCAAGGGTAATTACCACAAGTGCCTTTGCACAATGGACTTTCTTACACAAGACAGGGGGTGTTTGACATGCCCCAACCTTCACCTTCTTCAGTTGACTGCAGTGTCTCTGCACAGATGGTAGAATTCCAGTACCTTTTAGGTACCTTTTTTTCTGAGGATGTCAGGAGGTCCTAAAGAAGGCAAAGAAACCTGACACTAGGAAATCATATATGGGTATGGGGAGAAGATTTTCTAGTTTGGTGCCAAGACAAAAACCAAGAACCTTTTAAGGCTCAGTCTCTTTTGGTTCTACAGTATTTGTGTGAGCTGTTATAATCTGGCCTTTCTTATTCTTCTATCAAGAGTTACTTCCCAGCCATCTCTGCTGGTCTGCCCTTAACTCTCCTCTTTTCTACCCTACTTCAAGTGAAACAGTTTTTGAAAGAGGTTTTACATATCCGGACACGTAGATGGAAGATGGCTCCTTCTTGGGATCTTAATTTTGTATAGGAAGAACTTACACTATTTCCTTTTGAACCTGCTCATGAGGCTGATTTGAAGATTTTATCTTGAACAAAACAACATTACTCATTGCTCTGACTTCTGCAAGAAGAACATCTGAATTATTCGTTTTTACAGGGAGTCATCCCTATCTCATTTTTCACAAAGATAGGGTAACTCTGAGAACTAACTCTTCTTTTATGCCTAAGGTTGTTTCAGAGTTTGCAATGAGCCAGGCAATTCATCTCCCTATCTTCTTTCTAGAATCTAAAAATCAGGGAGAAAGAATGTTACACATTCTGGATGTCCACAGGCAACTCAAACATTACATTGACAGGACAAGAACTTTCAGGACTTCTAATCAACTGTTTCTTTTCAATAAAGGTAAAAAAAATGGACAATCAGTGTCAAAACAGACAATTTCTAAACAGTTGTTGCATGCTATTACTTTTAGTTATTATCACCATAACAAGACACTTCCAGGCAAAGTCAGAGCCCACTCTATTAAGACTCCTGCTACTTCTGTACCATTTTGAAAAGGGGTGGACTCTAGATATATACTAGAGGCAACAACTCGGTCATTGGTACACACCTTTACCAAGCACAACCAACTAGAGTCCTTCTGTTGGCCCAGAGTGGGTTTTGTAGGATTATTCTCCAGGGACCACAACACTTATCTTTCCTCTTCCTTTTCTAAGTTGCACTATTTTTTCTATATACCACAGGCTACTATAACAGTGATCTAATGAGGAACACAGTACAGTTGTGTAAGTAAACATACCATAACACAACATGTTCAAATAGATCACTGTTGCAGTAGCTGCACCTTTCCTCCATACCCCTTTTTTGCTATTTTTATACTATGGTGTGTGATTTTTATTAGCACTGCTTTTATCTGGCAGGGAATTGGATGGATGGATAGACTGATAGAAAGATAGACAGATAGATAGATAGATAGATAGATAGATAGATAGATAGATAGATAGATAGATAGATAGATAGATAGATAGATAGATAGATAGATAGATAGATAGATAGATAGATAGATAGATAGATAGATACATGCATACATATGTGTGTGTGTGTGTGTGTGTGTGTGTGTGTGTGTGTGTGTGTGTGTGTGTGTGTGTGTGTGTGTGTGTGTGTGTGTGTGTGTAATGTAAATAAATACAAATCAGATAAAGCTAGGTTTTCCTTTTCTGTGATAGATAAATGAGTGCCAGACACAAAAAAAACAGAAGTACACTGATGTTTTCCAAGTGATGTATCTATATATATATATATATATATATATATATATATATATATATATATACTTGATTTGGAAACAAATGCTGGATTCATCACCTGAATTGTAATTAAATATTCAGCAAAATAAACAATACAAGAAACAGACTGTATAACAGATGTTTTATTAATATATCTAATTTTCATCTCTCAAAAGGAGTTATACAGTTTCTGATGACACTTTGAAAGGAATGTAATCCTTCAGTAGATAGACATTTTGTGTCAAGTTAAGTATATTTCAGAATTTTCAGAGTCTTCATCTCATTTTAAACAAATGTTCAGTAACAGATTTGCTAAACATCCTTGAAAGCAGTAACTTTGCCAGAGTGCAGTTAGTTACTGTACATTTTTGGACTCACTACATGTATTGTGAGCTTTTTGTTTAAAAAAATATCTCAGAGTTGTGCTAATACAGACCTTTTAACAGGATTTCTCCTCGCTGAGACTGAAGTATCACTGCCAGAAATTACTGACAAATCATCTGGAGTAAGTGCGCGCATCTTTTCTTCGGTAGTGCCATCCTTGTTATGCGGTTCAACTTCATTAGTGTGTTTTTCAGACAGAAAAAGAAAGAATGAACTCAGATTACTCTATGCTGTAAACCAAACTAGTCAGAAATCACAAAGAACAACAAATTCAGCTGCTGGGGTTTTGCAGTAAAGTATCTAAAAAAAGAAAAAAGCAAACGTACTTAACAGAACAAATAGATGAGAATTTAAATGATACCATTCATGATGCAAAAGAAATGGTTACAAGTGAAAAGCAGGAATGAGTTTCAATGAGCTCATCAAAGTAGCTGCCCTATTAGAGTCTGTTAAAAAGACGTTAAAGATCTGTGAATGATTAGATGTACGTTGAAGCCCCAGTCAGCTACAATAAGACAAGGATAACACCAACATCTTCATTTCCTTTATAAACAGTTCATCCAAACTTATATTCTAATACTGTACAAACAACTTTTTTACTGTACATATTGCTGATGCCTTGGTGCCAGCATTACTACTTAACTGTACGTTATGTATGTTCTAGAAACAATGTCCAGAAAAGTGTTTTTCACTCTTACTTATTCAAATACATTCATGAAACTGTACTTCATCTATATTCTAAAAACAATGTCCAGAAAAATGTTTTTGAGTCTTATTTATTTAAATACATCCATTTAAACTGTTATCTTTCTAATTTGTTGCATGTTGTGTATTTTTCTGTATTGCTATAGCCTAGGCAATGACTTGAAAAGGGTCCATTGGACCAGCTCATAAACCTGGTTAATAAATAGATATGGTGGTATATCATGAGTTGCAACTGAAATATTAATCAACTCTTAGGAGGTTAACCTTGTATTCAGTTTGTTTAGCATATTATTGTTCAAAGAAGTGATTTGATTGGATGAACATGTTATGAATGACCAGGGTTGTGTATTTATTTTAATCTGTTTTAACTTGTGTATTATGGTCTGATGAAGTGATTGTATGATCATGAAAGTGTTTACCTCCATTAAACACCTTTTATTTTCAGCCATGTGTCAGTGTATTATTTTGGGTCTACTGCTTTTGGTCGAATTACATTTGGTCGAAACTGATTTCCGGAAGCCCACTTCACTGAAAGCACATTTGATTGAAAGCTCATTTGGTCGAATTCCAGTCGGTCGAAAATGGAATATAGCCCCTGCCCCACTGCAGTGCAACCCTGGAGTGAGAATATAAAGTTAGGGGGTGGGGGGCACAGCCCTCCACATTTTGCAACTAGTTTTTACTGACATTCTATGTTTCAGTGTATTTCTAATGGATACACAAGTATATAATAGAGAATACACTGCAATTATTTGGGGGGCTATGCCCCCACACCCCCCCAATATGGGTGGTTGTGCCCCCCACACACCCCTAACTTTATATTCTCACTCCAGAGTCACACTGCAGTGGGGCAGGGGCTATATTCCATTTTCAACCAAATGGAATTTGACCAAATGGGTTTTCAGTGAAATGCATTTTCGGTGAGGTGAACTCCCTTAAATCATTTTCGACCAAATGTAATTCGACCAAAAGCAGTAGACCCATTATTTTACATATGCATGTATGGATTACATATGCTGTTAGATTAATATCCAAGATTACAGTTTGTGGTTAACTTTGTTACTGCATGCACATTTTTGCTTGCTTGAAGTAGGCCTTCAGTTCCTTCTTAAAATTAGTGAATTAAAGTGCATCAAGTCATTTGCATGGGTGTTGATTGCCTAATTCAGGGTTCCGTGATAGAAAGGTATGTTCTGGGTTTTAGTTTGCTTTGTGGGTAAGGAGGCTGTGAAGGTGAAACGTAGGGATCTGAAGTTGTAAGGTGGCTGTCTCTCTGCAAATATTTATTTTAATTTAAATGTGTGACTGGCCTTAGTCAAGCAGTCAAGGCAGAAGTCAGAGCTGGCATCCGGTAGTATTTATGATGTATAAGTCTGGACCAGAGAGCTTGCTTTGCCATTTCAGGTTATGGACAGCAGGTCATATTGGTGAAATTCAGAAAAAAAGAAATCAGCAAGATGCCTAAGTTATTAAAATGATGCATCATATTTGGAAGTACAACTTAAAAGAATAAAGCTAACTAACTTTAAAAGGGAATGACTATCAGCTATAGGCTCATTTTTCTGGATTGGCTTTAAAGTGGCTGTCCTGGGCACAAGCTGCCAAGGAGTTTGATCACCACCACAGAAGAGCTGCCAACTGGGCACAAGGGCAATATTGGCAATCATTCATGCAAGTATAGGAGACGTTATGCCTGCTCAAATGAATGTGATTGTTTGCTTTGAGTGTGTGTGTGTGTGTGTGTGTGTGTGTGTGTGTGTGTGTGTGTGTGTGTGTGTGTGTGTGTGTGTGTGTGTGTGTGTGTTAGCAACTGTAGCAAGGACAACTCTTTGCTACAGTTTCTCACCATTGGAGAAACTATTGTTGAGGGGCACACCACTCTGGTGAATCCCTATGGCACCAACAGACCTAAATGCTCCAGCATAAAGTTTCATTGTTTACTTGATGGCAATTTAAATTTTCCCAGATTTCTACTTTATGTCTTTCTAAATGAGATCAAATCACATATAATGTGTTACATATTAATGGTGACGTAGTATTCCTTTAAGAAGTACAATCAATCTGGACTGAAAGTCATGTAAATGTGAGGGATTCTGACTTATTTATAGTTTTGTAGCTAAGTATTTAGCAATCAGACTACAGATTTTTATAAGCCTAGTCTACAACCCCTATTCAAAACCTCCCTGCAGACATACGATAGCAATACAAAGCAGACTATGGAAGCATCTGAGGCTGCACATCCAATTATTTAGGTTTACTTTGAAAGTGGCAAGAGTGCTACTCTGTTTGACATGTTGTAGAAGTTTGTTCTTGAAATAGGGATACATTTAGATATGAATTTACAAAGCCAACATTTCTTACTTAACTGTTGATGAAGGTTTAGCTCCTTTAACTGGGTATTTGAGGAATCTTTTGTTCTGTGAAGGAATAGAAGGTCAAAGAGGGTCAGATCACTCATGGCTCAAAAAGGCTAGATGCATATTCCTGCAAAGGAGTCTATAAGAAACTGAGTACAGAGTCGGGCTTGCCATTCTGTTGTGATAATTAAGATTTTTGAGGCCACTGATCTTTTTAGTCAAGAACCTCGAAGGTCTCTCAAATTGAGTGATATGTTTAAATAAATACCTGTCAAAGGTGGCATTATATTAAATAACGGGTCTGATGAGATAAGATTAAGGGGGAATAAAAAATTCTTTGGAACTAGAGGAGATGTCTTTGAAATCAGATGAGCCAGACAGAGGTTCTTCCAAAGTACTGTGGAGACATAGTTAAAGGAGAAGGAATTATCCAGAAGATTGCCCAGATCCCTGCAGGAGTGTGTCACTCTATGTGCGGGATTTTTTTTACCAAAATTAACTACAGTATATTTTTTTAATTTAGTTTGAGACCACTGTCCTTTTACCAGTGGGTAATATGGTCTAACCTATGCTGTAGCAATTGTGAGTGAGTAGACGTTCAAAAAGCAACTTCCAGTTTTGAGTCATCTGCAAACTTAGGGTGGCTCTGGCTGTGGAAACTGTGGCTAGAGAAAATTTTACACTAAATTTGGCAGCTTGGATATTAGCTATTTCCTTTGGGTTAGAGTGGACAGTATTATTGTAGACTAGCTCTAACCATTGCTGCATGTTATGTCTTAACTACCTGATATAGTTAAAGAAAGATGTGTAGTTGTTTTTCATTTCAGTGAGTTTATACCTGCGGTGGTGGTGCTGCGGTAGCGTTGTCACCTCACAGTAAGATGCTGTCCGCTTAGATTCTCAGCTAAAGCGTCATCTGCGTGGAGACATGCGTGAATGGGCGTACCTTCATTGAAGGTTGTGCATCAGGGCTGGTAACTCGGCACGTAAAAACCAACTACCAATCATTAGCGGACCAGAGTTCCGCTGTGGCGACCCCTAACTGGGAAAAGCTGAAAGACACAATTCAGCTTTGAGTTTCTTAATGATTTCTTTAATCTCTTTACTAATTTGCTTAAGTGTACTGTTAAGGTAAGCAGATTCTTCATATAAGAATTAAGTAATTTATTTCTCTTGTTACTAATTTACTTATATGGGTATTTCACCGTAGGGTTTGTTTTTAAATCTCTCATTATACTTGATACAGCTAGGGACTGCCTTATCAATACAACTATTTAAGTGGGAGTAGAATTCAGAGGCATAGGTAGTAGCTTTAGCTATGGGATTCATGAGATGAGTGAGTAGAAGATCAAAAAACGTCTAGTTTAGAGTCATCTGCAAACTTAGATAACACTAGGTCAGGAATGCTGACATGAATGTCTCAGAAACAGAAGCAATCTCAGACACAGAAGCAAAACAAGAGAAAACCCAGCACTGAACTTTGTGGTTCAATACAGGTAACTTTTTTGCTTTCAGAATTGGCACTTTCAACTCCAATTATATGGAATTTGGTAGACAACCAGTTAGTTATTCATTACACAACGTAAGAATTTACATATTTGTTAATAATCTTTGCATAGTAAATAGTGTCAAATGCCTTAGGCAGGACCAAACATACTTTACATACAGTGTAACCACTATCCACTTCTTCTGTGACTTTTTCAAAGAAATTAATGAGTTTAAAGATGTAGGACCTTCATTTGGCAAAGCAAAATTGAAGATGGCCCAGGGTTAACAGATTTCCAATGTCCATATTAATGAGGTTTGAGATAATCTGCTCCATAACTTTTCACATGAAGCTAGTAAGACTATTGGGTTTATAGTTACCAGGGTCTGTGGCTGGGATACCATTGTGTAACAGCATTACAATGGCTGATTTCTAGGCGTCATACAGGTGTGAGTGGAAAGAGTTAAAGAGGTTAAGTAAGGATTCCGATGAGATAGGCCATATTTGGTACAGATAATCTGGCAACCTGGAATGTTATCTGGGATCATGGATGAGTTCTTATTAGTCTTTGAGAGAGCTAGCAGGACTTGTTCTTTAGTAATTAAATTTATTTAAATTTATTTATTTGGGTATTTCACCATAGGGTTTGTTTTTAAATTTCTCATTATATTTGATACAGCTAGGGACTGCCTCATCAATACAACTATTTAAGTGGGAGTAGAAGTCAGAGGCATAGGTAGTAGCTTTAGCTATGGGATTCATGAGATTAGGATTAAATCAGAATTTACTTTGGTCATCAAGCAACTGAAGAAGGTATGCTTTACAGAAGTCTCCAAAAGCAGAAGTATTTGCATGTGGAAGCACCACCAACATTAAAGGAAAATGTAACTGATTTACAGTGTGATTTAATAAGGGAAGATGATACTTTTGGAGATGTGATGTAATTGGCCATATTTCTGCGGGTACAACCAAGGGTAGTGTGGACCCTAGGAGGATGTTAACTATTTGTTCAAAGGAATTATCTTGTATAATGTCAAGAAAACACTGGGCATGTCAGCCACTGGCAGTGCTGTTCAGGCACTTTATTGATGGATAGTTGAAGTCTCCCTGCAGAAAGCTGCTATGGTTAATTAGGGATTCTGTCTAAGGTATTAACATGGCCATCATGTTCAGAAGGGGACACAGAGGGTGATCTATAGCTAGCTATGAAGTGAATTAATCTTTTTAGGGTGATTTGAGCAACTTTGTTTCAGATTTCATATCCCAAGGAGTTTGTCATGCGGTGATGATATGCTTGACAAATACTGATATTCTCCCACAATTGCTAATAGATCAAAAATATGGTAGGTACCAAACCTGGGAATAGAGGAAGTACTCTCATTTCCTTCAAACCATGGCTCTGTAAATAAAGTAAAGCTTTGATGAACAAACAGCTCTGTGTTTTTCATGTATTCTAAGGTCATTTAAAAATATGTATTTTTTTTTCTAGTCTGGCACACTAGTTACAATTTTGTTTTTGTTGGAGCTTCTTCAGTGTTTGGCTCAACATGGTGAACCTCCATCTAACAACAGATTTGAAATGACAGAACCTGTGAGAGAACTGGAAGTCCTAGGTTCAACGTTCTGAGCCATATCTCACTGCAACATGCCTCAGAGACAAGCAGGGGATGTGTGCTGTTTCTTTATATCACAAGTGATGAATAGATTAAAGTATTTAATATGCTTTTGTTCTAAAAGAAAATGAAAACGGTAAACCAGTAGTATTAAAAAGTAGACTTTTGTTTTCACTAGTTATCAAAAGACCCAACTCTAGTATTCATAACATAGAGGGTACCAGTATCATGCAAACTGATTGGTGTGCACCAGTATGTACAGTGATTCAAAGATAGGAGTCATGGTAATTCCCAGTGCTGTAAAACAGCCTACTCATCTTGTAAAGTCCAGGGGCAGCTTACACCCTGACCTGTACTAGGTAATCATGCGTCCAGGCTGGTAGGCAATGCTGTGTAGTGTAACAGCTCTATGTAGCATAGCACAGCAGCATAAGAGAGTTAGGTACAATACAGAATACTCTGTCTTACCAAGCAGCTATGGGTAACTCTTTGGTAAGGCATACAGTAACACAAGTAATTGTATTACATCACTATGCTGTGGCTCGCCCTCATGTCTTACCATCATTAGGTATAAGGGCATAGTTAATTACCAGATAACCACATTATGGTAATGAGATAATGTTTTATTATAGGCCCTCTCATTGCTGGGAGTTCACCAGCATCACTCTCAGGGTAGGACAATGTTTTGTGTAAGAGCAGGTTTGCCTCTTCCACTGAGATGTCTGTTGTTAGTAGGGGACTTTCTGCCATACAACAGAGTTAGTGTTTATATATAAATAAATATATATATATATATATATATATATACGGAGAGAGAGAGAGAGAGTATTTTTCTACTTTACCAATATGTTGAATAGCAACATAGTAGCAGAGTAGGGGCATCACCATGCCCTATAGCACAGCATCATTGATAGGTATTAGGATTACTGTGCATGGACCAACTTGTAATCCACTCATGCTGACTCTCTGAATAGTTTACATTTAGGATGGATTGGTCTTCATATGTACTCCCTGCAGAAAGTACTGTGCTTACATAAAAGGGCAAGACTGTGTGTACTGATGTTTCTGATTTTGTATGGCCTTAAAATGTAGATTTACTGAGTAACAACTTTGTTCCACTGCATACTACATTTATGAGTACTGCCCCCCCCAAAAAAAAAAAATATTGATGCATATATTACTGATTTAAGACATATGAAACATGTTTGTGGATTTGGACAACTGTGTAACTCCTTTATCAGAGACATAATAACCTGTACTTTAATAGATGATCACATAAGAGGCATAAATATTAACAGAATCTGAAATGATACTGAAAAAAAACTATAGATATGTGCCATGCAAGAAAATTGCCAAGTATACAGTTAAAATCTATAAACGAAGCTTCAAAAGTATAAAAGAATAACAACGTATGTAAAAATGAAGTGAAAATGAAGCCTAGAAACTCACTGCACTGGTGGCATTGTGAGTGCTAAAGCCTTGTTTATGGTTCCATTAGTGACTTGGACACTTAATGGTTTGATAAAGATAATGCACAAACCATCCTGTGGGGGAGAGTGATGAGTCCCATACAGCTCATGGCAACACTCATGACACATCCACTGCTGGAGGGTATGGATGAGTTGAACAGGTAGAAGCCAGTACAGGGGGAGACATGGATATGGCCTGACAAGCCAGTGATGGTAACCAATGTTAGTCACATGAAAGAGTGAACACAAACTGATATAGGGACACAGACTCTTCCTTACTGTGATGTAGGTGCTCATGTCATGGCCCAAGTTGTGGGGTTAAGGCCCTCATTCAAAGTAATTATTTTTGCTGGGATGCCAGCAAGAGCACAACTCTAGTGTTCACCTGGATGATGACATCCCTGGATGGGTCTCACCTTAGGGGATTCTGCAGGGACAATGCCCACCCCCTAGAGAATGAATGAACGTGAGTCCAATATAAGTGGATTGATGAGCGGCAGGCAGAGGGGGATAAATCACCTAGAACAACAACAGGCATGGAAATTGTAAGCATAATAAAAATAAAAGCAAAAATATGGGAACTTGAATGTCATCCAAGACTGCACTAGGTACCAAATGATAAGCAAAGAACCACACAAACTGTAAATTCTGTGGCTACACCAATATTAAAATACAAAGTAAAACAAAATATTAATATTGCATTGTGTGAATGGTTACCATTTAGTAAGAATGTGTTTGAAATGTAAAAGGTATAAACAGCAACATTTTAACTCATTCATCCCTAATAGGTAAAACATGTCACACCTCATCAGGATAGACACATTCTTAGATCCTTGAACGTTTTCTGAAAAATTAAATTAAAAAAAAGCTGAAGAAACATAAATATCTTGTGAACAGGAAATTTATATTAAAAATATGGAAATTGCGGGGACTTCCAAGATGGCTGCACACTGATCAACAGCAGTTTCAGCTCTCCGAGTGTGAAAACAGAAACTGAAAAAAGAGAGCAACTGAAACTGCTTTGGGAGTAAAATTCAGATACTGACTGATAAGAACACTACCTTGATGCCATCAAAGAAGAAATTTGGAAAAGAAAATCAACCAGAAAAGCTGAAGAGAAAACACTGTCTTGGAAAGATTTTGCAGCTGTTCAGCAAATCAGGCTTCAGCATTGCTTCAAGAGTTTAGAAAAAATAAATCATGTATTCAGAGGTAATTAAAATAAAAGAAACACTGAAGGAATATACCAATTCAAATAATAAGAATCTGTAAAATAATAAAGGCTTTAACTAGCTGTTCAGATGAACTGATAAAACTGCAAAACTCAAAGGTTGAAATGAAAAAAGCTAGCTGAGAATGAGGCATCTCAAGTAAGATAGAGAGTGTAAGCAGATAATTTCCTGCCATACCAAAGAAATTGGAAAATACTGTATTAATTTTATGAAAGCACAAACATGCAACTGGACTGGAATTCCACGGCAGAATTTGTTAACTGAAAGTGCATATCAGACTCCAAATCTGGTCATGGGAAATCAGCCAAGACCTATATTAGTAAAGATGCAATTATAACAGGAGAAAGAACTGAGCCTGACAAAGCTGTGGTAGAAGGGCAAAGTATTAAAAACTGGAGATGGCAGAGTGTTTGTAGAAAATGTTTATTTGTTGTACACCTGGCAGAAGAGAAGAAAATGTATCCCATTAATCAATGAATGTTGAGAAGCAGGCGTGAGATTCAAGCTGCAGTATCCAGCTGTCTTTAGAGTATTTTTCCATGAGGAACAAAGTCATTTTTAATGCAGAACAGGTGAAGGGAGAAATAAAAAAAATGTATCCAACAAATAGGGAGCCAGCAAGCAGAAGGGGATTCTGCTTCTCATTCTTCTGACTGTAAGATTCACAGAAAGACTTTGCCAGTGAAAATGGCAAAACCTTTTCTGATGCTCCAAAGTAAAATGCTTGAGAGACAGAAAAAAAAGCACAGGAGCTAACTAGAAAAATCAGTTCCTTGTGCTTAAACTGATGTCTGCTGTAGTTGGGAGATGGAGATGAACAAGAATAAGACAAACAACGCTGAAATTAGTGAATAAATTGGAGACTATAAAGCATCAATAAACTTTGTAAAATGTGGCTGTGCAAGAAAAAGTGGCTAAAATGACTGGACTTTAGTTGATTTTGATAAACTTGTGGGTGGATTGTAAAGCATGTACCGCACAATTTTTGAAGGACACTAAAAGGGGAAAAGTAACTGTAAGCAAAACAATTTTTGTTCTTATTAGCATTTGCATAAAACATTTCATTGTATAAACCATGTGTTATTTATAGTAAATAAGTTTTATGTAGAGTATAGTCAGGGGTGTTTTAAATGTGCAGGAGTCTTTTCATTGACTGTTGTATGTGATAAAGGTATTAAAGTAAGCAAGTACATTTTAGCTGTAAGAAATACAGGTATTACATTACAACAAGAAAACAAAGGCTGGACAAAAGCAAGCTTAATGTTATTCTACTGTGATCTTGGGCTGCTGGGGTAGGGTGTAAAAGTGCACTCATTATATTATATATAGAATTAAGATAGTTTCTCTTATTTTTGAAGGCTGAATGTTTAAATTAATGTATATGTCTTAAGCTGTAAACATGTGCTTTTGTAAGCAAGTAGGCTTTAAAAATAAGAAAAATGATGAAGGGCATGAAAATGCTTAATTTCCTATATGTGCAAAATAAATTAGCTTGTTTTTTATTAGAAAATGTCCAGTTGGAGTCAATAAGTCTTCAACTGAAGACACCTGTACATTCTGTTCTGAGTGAAATTTACAAATATTCATTGATGAGTATTTTTCCATAGAGGCCAGCTGTATGCAGGTACAAGCTGTTAATCTTGGGAGTTCTGAGCATTCTTTGCTGAGGGAAATGCAAAATGTAAATGTACAATGGTAAGAAGTTCACTGAAAAATAAAGTTTGAAATTATAGAATGAGAATAAGAGATAGCAGTCTCCCTAGGAACCTTAATACTCTAATGCATTTAGTAGAACTGATAACAGTTTAGGTTTATTTAAAGATAGCCAGTGCACTTTTTGTTAGAGCTAAAAAATATGTTTTCTGAAAGCATACATGTTGTTTTTCATATCTAGGAGGGGAATAGAGATAAGAAAAGAACAGACATCAATCAGTGAAAGTGGAAACACAGGCTGCAACATGCACTTTAGTATGGGTAACTTTAATTGTAGGTTAAGAAATGCCTGTGGGCGCAGCTATCAAATTGGAGTACTTGCTCCTATCTGGAGGGCTAAACATTTTTTACAGATGTACATAATTTTGTGGGTTTGTTCTAATTTATTAGGGGTTGGAGGTGTTTTGAAAATGGTTTTTTTTTGAGGGTTTTCATTAAAAGAAAAAGTCTTGGAAATGTGACATAGATTTGTATGGAGGTGAGAAGAAATAACTGTATAAAAGATCAGCATATATTAGTGTGTACATGTAACACACATTCAAAAAAGGTTATGTATAATAGGTGAGAACAATTGCTTTATATCATAATGGTTAAGCTATCTATATTATCTTGGAATGTAAATGGTCTTACAGGTATAGACAAAAAGAAAACAGTACTGAATTATACTAAGAAATGAAGGCTGCAAATATCAATGCTGGATGAGACACATTTGGAAAAAAATGAACATGTGAATTTGACAAAGAAAGGATTTCAGGATGGATATTCAGCATAATATCAGGGCAAAGGAAAAGGGGAATCATTATAATAATTCTTCGGGGGCTCCAATAGTGATAGAAGAGGAAAAAAGACAATAATGATAGATTTATGGTAGTAAGGAGCTATTGCCACGGGATACAGATTATGCCAGTGTGCATTTATATTCCACCAAAACTGTTTTTATGGAGCTTAAGAAAATTTGGGGAGAAATAATCAGCTTAATGTAGGGAATATTACATATACATGGGAATTGGGACTTAATTTGCAATAGTAAGGATGTATCAGGGAAACCTAGAAGGGATAATATAACAAAAGAGGATAGATTTCTTTCAAAATGTATCAATATATTTGGTATGTAAGATGTGCATTTAGTAGTAGAAACATGGACAGAATTTATATATTATTCCCTAAGGTAAAATAACTGGGCAAGACTAACTAGAACTTATATTCTACGTGGACATTTGCGTTTAATTGAAAGATTCTACACACATCAAACAACTAATTTGGATTATTGACCTATAAAAACTAAGATAGAAACACTGGCTAATGAAGTAAAAATGAAACACTGTTGCTTCCCACCTACCTGCTAAAAAGAGAGGAATCTAAGGAATGGGTATGGAAATTATTTGAGAATTGTTAAGGAAGATAGAAATATCTTCAGAAGTTATAGCTACTGAGTTAGATAAAATGGTAATGGAGTGTAAAACATGGTAAAATAAAAAAGAAAGAGATATGGTTACAAAGTAGTATGAATTACTTAGAGAAGCTGTCAAATGTTAAAGTATTGCAGAATAAGGGGGATTTCACAGAACAAAAAGAGATGCAAACACAGAGTGCTAAAGGCAAAATAAGTGAGTATCTGGATAATATGAAGGAGTTAAGGAAGATTATTGTTAAGTCTCTATTTATGATAGTAACTGCAGAGCACAAAAAACTTTAGTACAATGACTTATGCAGCAGAAAGAAGAAGAAAAGCTTTCACCAAATCTAGGGAGCCTATAACAAGCAGAGAAATGTGAAATCAAGAAAAAGTACAAATGGAAGTATTTATGGAAGACTTAATTATGCCAAGATTAGAGGTAGACTGTGCTCAACAACTAATTGTTAAGATAGCAGGGGATGTGATGAAATGGTGATGTATAATCAATCTTCAGGAAAGTCTGTAGGAACAGATAGTATTCCTGTGAAATTTTGAAAGTTAGGAGGGAAGAAAGTTATAAATATCTGGAATATTTTAACAGTATTTTGAAAGAAAAGGAAGCACCAATATCTTGGAAGAAAGCTGTGATGGCTGTATTACCTAAGGACAGTAAAGGTCCATTAGAATCAGCTTCATATATGCCCCTTTCAATTTTAAACCTTGATTATAAAGTGTTTATGCCTATACTAGCTAAAAGAATGGCAAAGGTATTGTCAAAATTCATATATCTGGATCAATGTGTTTTTTTGGGGGGCGTGGCAAACATGTTCCAACATTAATAGAACAATGATGATCCAGAAGGAAGCAGAATGTAAGAAAATACCATTGTTATCAGTACATCTGGATGTAGAGAAAGCTGTCAACAAAGTAAGCTGGGATTTTATGAGTAGGACAATGGAAGCATATGTATTCCCTGACACAATAATAAGGTTAATTAGGAGGATACAGGAAGGACCAGAGGCAAGACTTACAGTGGGAGGCATTCTCCTTGATAAGTTTTGTTTGAACAGAATAGGGAAGAGGGGGCTGGAACTTACTGGAGAAAACTGGCAAAGGAACCAATGTATTGGAAGGAAATAACTACAGACAGAAATGTAATACAGTGGGATGAGGCCAAGAAGACATTTGAACTGCAGAATACAGACTGCCATCCCTACTAGGGATTGATATCAGAGTACAGGCAAAAAGAAAGGGATAGAGGAATCCTAACTGAAAGCCCTGCTCTGGTTGGAGTTTTAGTCAAATCTTGAACAAAAGCTGCTGTGAAGAAAGGATATTTAGTAAGGCATGCAAAATATTGTAAGATAAATATAAGAATCAACCAGAGAAGGTTATGAAACATTGGGAAGAGAGACTGGAAAATAAATTTACAATAGAAGAAGGGGAGGACACGTATGACTCCCAGGTATGCAACAAAGTGCAGAAGGTGTAGACTTTTGGCTGGGAAGTATTTGTACAGCTGTTTTTATACCCCAAGCAGATGTCATACAATTTTTCCTCAGGTAAATAGCAAATGTTGGAGGTGCGATGGGGAAAAAACAGGTAACTGGCAAAATATGTTTTCGGGGTGTAATGAGTCACCGGATTTTAAAAAGATTTTAAAAATTCCCTTCAGAGTACTCAGTCAGAAATATTGGGTGAGCAAATGGCTCTAACTACGGACATGATTTATTATTTTCTTTTTAGTTGGGACGCATGTCTGAATTACCTCAACATAGTAAGTTAAAAAGCAATTACTAAAAAATGGAAATCAAAATCTAAGCCAAGTGCATTTGAATTACTGAATATTGTAAGGGGTATAAAACAACTGCAACAAGGATCTTTAGGAAAGGGAAAAGAGCAACTTACATAGAAATAAATGGAAATTGTGGGAAAAATACATGCAGAATAATGTTTAGGAGGAGGACTGAGGTTTAAGGGAGGCAAGAATTTAGCAATTTATATAATGTTGGACTGATGATGATTATAAAAAGAAAATATATGTGATGTTTAATGTGTGTAAATGAAAACAATGGTTTATTTTCTGTTAATGTATGCTTGCTCATGTTTTAAGTAATAATTTAATTCAGGTGTAAAAAATATGCAAATAGCAGTGTGTTCAGTGAAAAGTCTTTTCACAATGATAGACATCAGCGCATTCACAGTGCTTACCTTAATAATATAATGTATTATAATGCTAGAAATCTGGAATTATATTTTTCTATATTTTCTTATAAGCACTTTTTCATACCACTGAATCTGTACAACATATAGATATAGCAACAGTAATACTTTTGTTCAGACGACAAACTTTAATACAATGCTCTTCTGAGTGCTTTTGTCATTGATACATTTCAGAAATCTGAAAAATACATCTATATTCAAAAGTAACAGTATAAAAAATATTCAGTATCTGTCAAGCTATACAACTTAGAGTGTAAGCATCAATAACAATTTTCTAAAACATCACCTAAGGTTTCATGGTTTATAAATTGTTAATGAAAATATTAATGTGCATATGGAAATATTGCAAACTATCATACTTATTAAACATTGACACTCTAATTCACACCATGACTTTTCACATTATGCTCCTCCTTAACATATAGTTCACCCACTTATGAAAATGTGAATGCAGATATGAAATTATGAATGGCCCATAAGAAACATTGGTTTATATCTCCATTGCAGTGCATCCTGCATTAACAATCTTAGCATCACTGTGTTTCATACACCTTGTCCTTTCATAAGGTGTTTATTATTAATCTAATTTACTAAGTTAAGGAATCCAACCCCAAAACTGTCATGATGCCATATTGAGCATTGGATATTAAAAGGAAGTACACTGAAGGAGCTATAAGTGTGAATGAGTTAAAGGTGTGTAATCAAATATACATTTAAAGTCAACAATGCTTGTGAGTACAACATAAGTGCAGTTTGTGAATACTGTACAGGTAAAACACAGAGTGAAAGGATTCATATAGTGTTCATGTGAAAGAATGCCTAACAGTAAAGTTGTAAGTAAACTCAGGACAGTTTTCAAAAGGTGTAGATTGAGAAATTATGGATAAAAGGGAAAGTATTTTTGATGAAATTTTACACATTGAGCAGAGTGTAAGATAATCAGAGCCAGTGATTTATGGTATATATATATATATATATGTGTGTGTGTGTGTGTGTGTGTGTGTGTGTGTGTGTGTGTGTGTGTGTGTGTGTGTATGAGTGCTCATGAATGTAGGCATATATGTATCAAAATTAAAACATTTTAAATACAGAACACTCAATTAGTAAATTGAGGGCATTATAGGTAGCAAATGAAGAAGAATTATAAGTTTGACTGAATGAGCTTTGTAACCAAAAATAAATTCCATGCAGAGCTTAGCAGAGCTCATGCTTTTCAAATATACAGTCAGTTCATATTTGGGATGCACTGGCGATTTTTCCTGAAAACAGAAAATCATTGTCCCTGATAATCATATCAGTGTCTACATTCAAAATATTGCATTTTAAATTGCAAGCCAAGTAAGTCTGTGTGGATGATCATACCATGAGCAAAAGTTAAAGCCTTTGAGGCAGATTTGGTTAAGTGGTTTGTACTGCAAAAAAAGGTATAGAAGAAGCTGTTTTCAGTTTTGGCTTTGCAAACACAGTTAAAGTAACAAATCAATTTGGCAAAGGTGCTTGTGTGATTAAAAATATATACTGTTCAACTAGAAACTGTTGTCAGAAATCACTTTACAGCCAGTATATGGAGTCTGTCCATTGAAGAAGTACAAACAATATCTAGATCAGAAGTTCAGTGAGAATGTATGAGAGGCCAGATCAGTTTGGTCATAGAGACAACCAGCTTTAATGTTTGAATGATGTTAAGGGGCAAAACCAATTGTCAGATACTGTCTGCAAGCTACCAGCTTCAGGTAAAAAGCATAGTGTTAAGAATTCCACAGATAATAAATGCCTAATGGACAGAGAGTGAGAGAAAATGTAGACAAGTATGTCCTGTAGTATGTGTTTCACTGTAAGTCTACAAGGGTTCCTATCAGCAGACCGAAGAAACATGTTTTTGAATGCATCTTGGTCGAACTGACAAAATCGAAACTGCAAAATATCGAACCGGCATGTAAGAGAATTCCTTCCCTGGGAAAGAATTTTGCTTGGCCGCTTTGGTACTTTGCCGTTTTTGGCACTGTAGTGCAGTCTCGGAGTTGGTATATTTAAGTAGGGGGGGGCACAGCCCCCCATTCAATCTCATGTTTTAATATGCATTCTTTTTTTTTTTTTTTGTTGGACTGTTCTGACAGTTTGGTTTTGTAAGCTTTCGCTTACATGGGGTTGATTAATCACCGTTCGCTTACCTAAGCGTTCAGTGATCTAATATAGACCTGAAGCAGAAATGAAGTGTAGAACTATGTCCTAACGAATCTTCATCTTCTTTTCCCGGTTAGGGGTTGCCACAGCAGATCACTGCCCGCTCATGAATGGCAGTGGAGTTTTATGGTGTTGAGTTGCCAGCCTGGTGCCCAACCTTCCACAGAAGACACACACATACACCTAGGGCCAATTTAGTGTATCCAATCCACCTACAGCATGTCTTTGGGAGGAAACCCACATGACCACAGGGAGGGCATGCAGACTCCGCACAGAAGGTACCCCAGCCAAGGATCGAACAAGAGAACCTCTTGCTGTGAGGCGGCAATGCTAACCACTGCACCACTGTGGCCGCCCTGATGTCCTAAAGAATATTTGTGATTATTTGTGGTGCTAGGTTATTTGAAGGTTATGAATCTGCTTAAATAACTCAATATTTATTCTCTTTTACATTGAAAAAGCATATTTGCTTATATAACAATTATTGTATTTTTCTTTGATTTCTTTCATATAGTTCTTTTTCTTTGTTAAAGTAATTTCTATTTATTATGTTCTAAATCTTACAATGCATCATTATATAGTCTTTTATATTTTTCTTTCTCTACTTTTCTTACATCATATTCCTGCTGTAAAAAAAAAACATTTCTTTATATTTTTCCTTAAATATCATCCACCATTCGGACCAATTTTTATAAAATGTTCTCATAGTAATATGATCTTTCCATAACTGTATTACTAATCTCGTTCCTACTTCATTACATGCTTTCTCATTTATCCTTTTTATTCCTTTGACTATTTTTATAGCATCTATATCATAACATTGACAGCTTAGGTTGTCGAATCCTAAAGCATCGACACCTAAGCATTGAATGCTAACAATAGCGAACAGCCACATCATCAAATTCTTTCGTCAGGAAAGAATTCAGGTGGCCATCTGTAAACAAAATAAACAAGTACACTCAAACATAGTGGGGGGGTTTGTCCCCACACCCCCCCAACTAAATATACTAACTCCAAGATCGCTCTACATTGGGGAAAGGGCAAATCCTTGATAACTGCCATGAGAATTCTTTCCTGAGGAAAGAATTTGATGATGTGACCATTCGTTATTGTAAGCATTTGACACTTAGGTGTCGATGAGTAAGCATTCGACAACCTAATCTGTTGAAAATTCAATAGGAACCCTGTTTATATATTCCTTGTTTATCTCTAGCCATATTGCAAGATGATCAGAAAAATCCTGTTTCAACTACCTCCCCTTCTCCTATAACTAAACCTTCTGATACTATAAAATAATCTATTTCATTTTAATAAATACCCCTCCTCTAAGTCCATGTTTTTTTGTCTCAAAGTTTTAACTTACCACATCTTACAACTTCTAAGATTTTTTATATCATTTTCTTTCTTTTTACACTTGCCTCTTAAATCAAGTTAAAGTCTCCTGCCATTATAATATTCATTTTTATCACTACATAGTTTAAAATCTGATGAAATAGCCTTTCCCTTTCTTTACATTTGGTATAAGCATATAATGTTATAATTCTATATACTTGTTCTTTCCATTTTAAGTCTACAATGGCTAATCTTCCCATTTTTGCTAATTACATCTAATATCTTTACTGTATTTCTACAGAATACTGTTATTTCGGAACATCTATCATTTCCCAAATTCCAGATTATCTCTACTCCCCATAGTTTCTCTGTTTGTATTCTTTCTTCATTTGTTAAAAATCTTATGTCTTCTAATATAATCATATCTACATCACATGTACTACACCACTCCAAAATTCCTATTCTTCTTACTATATTCTTGATACTATTCGCAGTTACAGAAAGCACTCTGAAATTTTAATTTTCCCTTTTCCTTAGATTCATGGTTTCATAGCTAATTACTAGGCTAGCTTTCTTAATAAGCCATTCTAAAACTAACCAGTTTAATTCTCAAAGGTGAGTATTAAACTATGCACCTTGTGTCTGTGAGTCAGACATCTTAACCATTATACTAAGCCCCAATCTTTAGCTGTATATATTCGTGCCCATCAATTTCCTTTCTTTTCTGCACTTACCCCTTTAATTTTTCTTTTTCCATCTTTACTCTTTTAGCAACAGAATTCTGTTTCCCCTTTTACTACTTCCCAGTTTATGTCTTCTTCATAACTTATTTCAGAACCTTCGTCTATGTCCTCTTTATTATTTTTTCTCATCTAATTTCTCTTCTATTTCTACTACTTCTAAAATATATTCTCTTTGTTCATTTTTTCTCTCTCTTTTTCTTTTTTCTTACTGTTATTTATTTTTTTTTAAAATCCATCCATAAGTGTCTGGTTTTGTTACATGTATAATATTTCAATTCACATTTTTTGCAACATGTACCATTTACCAACAAATATAACATTCTCTTTTGTCACAATTACTTATCAAATGTCCTTTTTTCTACAAAAGAAATATGTCTTGTGTTGTCCCAGTATTTTACAACACCTTTATTCCCCTCCACATTTAGCATGCTTGGTATATGTATAATTTTTTCTCTTTCTACTTTTAACACAATATTACAATCCCAGGCACCGTAAACCCCTTTTGTCATAAACTTTTGCAATGCCCTTCTTAACATAAAGCTTTCAAATGTTCTTTCAAAGTCTCTCTACCTCTGTTCAAAATTGTACATGAACCTTCTAGGTCAGCTGGACTAAGCCTCTATTCCCACAATGTTACAAACCTCTTCCCCAGAACAGACCACAGTCATAGGTTACTGTGCCTCTGTCTAATAGTGACACAGGAGTAATCCCTGGGACAAACCTATGATCCCGGACATTGTATTCTATGATGGGCCTGATGAGGGATGAATAACCTCTCTTGATCTAGATGTGAACCCTTCATGATGAGGTGGGGGCTGTATGAAGGTCTTTCTAACCACTTTGGCAATGTGGTTTTCAAAGGAGAGATTGCTATGACTATACATTTTTTTAGCTAACCATGCGCTGGCACCAGTTATCTGGTTCAAATGCTCCCTGTGCATTTTTTCTCTCGAGCTGGCCTTGGAGCAATGAGGGATCCTCTCTCCCTCCTTATCTATACTTCATTAATCTGTATAATTTACTTGTATTTATTGAAATATAAATGATTAGTTACCTGATATCTCTTAACAATGTACTTACTCCTCTGGAACTCTTGTAATTACTCTTGTACATACCATGTTTCGGTATAATTCCTATGTTATTTGTAGTAATGTATTTCTTCTTGAAACTTATGTAATTACCATGTTTCTGTATAATTCTTTGTTAAGTGTACAAAGTGTGTACATTTCTGTAACTGGAGCTTATCTCCCTGGGCCTCCACTAAAATGGGGTCTTTCTGGCCCAGTCGGACCATCCCAGTAAACAATGTCAAATAAATAAATAAATAATACAATTCTTTTTTGTTTCCCTGCTAAATGCTTTTATCACATAAAGATTCCATGGGTTACAGTCTTTCTTTTTTTCATATTCTTGCAGAAAATTTATAGTCTCAAATATAATGTCACAAAATGTTTCTTTATTAATAAGAATAAATGCTCTTACCTCATGTGCTTTTACACCCAAAGGAGCTATTACATTGTCTCACACTTCATATCTGTCCATTTCTTTGTCTTCTTTACTTTGAATCCTTACAACATTCTTTTGCCTTATTTTCTGCTACTATACTTTTGCCCTCTTTTACTTTCTCTGCATATCTTTTCTTTTCCATCTCAGCACTATTCTCCAGGATACTCCCTAAATCCTCCTTTTGTATTTTCTCCATAATTTCCCTCAGGAAACATCTCCTTCATTTTCTGTCTCACACTACGCCACCATTTCTTTAACTAAATCATCCCACAACACTCCAGACTGGAGGGTTGTAATTTATATCCATCATTTGCTGACTCATCTCCATCAAACAAGTTTCTTAGAAACATTTCTTCAGAATCCTGCACACATTCTTTGGTCTCAATATTTGATTTCTCTTTCATTTATTTCACTACTCCATCATCTCCTTCTTTCTCCATCTGCTACCATGTTTCTCTAGGCCACCTTTGTGCCTGGAATGGAAATAGGAAATGTTCCTCCAAAATGGTTCCCACTTACAATGATGAGTAGGGGAAGTTCTTTGATGCCCTGGTCAAATTTCCCCTAGTAGTACAACTACCACCTCAGATCTCCACAGATAAGAGGCCACTAGCCTAGCACGACTAACACAATCAACAACATATTTATTTTATTTATTATTTATTTTATTTTACATTTGCTGACTGGGATAGTCCGACTGGATACATATCCATTTTCAGTGGAGGCCCAGGGAGAAAAGCTCCAAACCTACAAACAGATAAAGACAAGCAAGTTACAGTATATGCACAAACATATTGCATTAACATACAAGTTACAATTTCACATTTCAAGCCTATGAAGAATACCGTTTATATTCAGAAATATATACAAATATGTTTCAGTTTCTCTTATCAAACCTGTAGGTGCAGCTTATATACAGAGTATCTGCAAAGATGTTACAGTTTCTCTTTTCAAGCCTTTTAGTGTAAGAGGTTAGTTGATGTGAATAAAAAATTGCAGGGATATGGAAGTAGATGAGGCTTTAGTCAGGGTTAGAGCAAGGACATAACCAGTGAGCTTTAAGATACTGGGTTAGATTTTTTTTAACTGATTAAGGGAGGGGTTCAGAGTAAATAAATAAATAGATAAATAAGTAAATAGATATGTATACATATAGATGTAAAAATATAAGTAAATAGATATGTATACATTTAATGTGCTTTTCAGTAGATGTAGATTTTAGAGACAACTAAAGATGCATTTGAAAAGAGAATGATTAAAATGATTGATAGACTGAAAGGTATTATAATTACTTTTGATAACTCTCTGGTCTGGAGTGTTACAAGACTAGACTGATTAAATTGTTGGACAGACTAATGTCACAAAGTTTGAAGCTACAAGTCCAAATGTCATATTAAAGTTATGTCGCTGATGTACCTGGGTGCTTTACTCCCAGCAGATGCTGATAAAGTGCATGTCATAATAAATGTATAAGCTCCCACTGATATAGCCTCATTTACATAGTTCCTAAAAGTAGCATAATGTTTGCCTAATTTATTTCACACTTAGCAGGGATACGTGTACCTCTAAGAAAATTTCCTGAGCATGATGCATTATGGAGTTGATCAGAGAACCAGTTTAAAAGTTTACACTACTGTGCTTTGGTGCAGCATTACCTACTGCATTGCAAATAGATGCAATCCAAAAAGGGATAAAAGGAGTGTTACTGCAGGAAGGCGGTCTCATTGCCTCTGTATTGACAGCATTAACACAGGCATAAATCATTTATATATACAGAGAGAGAGATATGGAAAAGAGATGTTTGAAAAAGTGAGTGGATGTCATAAATTTCCTAATAATGCATATTAAAGCTGATTCTATCCATAAACTTTTGCAGAGTACTTTCAAGGAATTTTTGCATAATGAACCATCTAGATTTCAGATGATGTTGCTAACTCTTCAAATGTAAGATCTCACAGTACAGTACATAGTAAGGAAATTAATGCATACTACTGATGCATTAAAAACTGCCTGTCTCACACAATACAGGGAATATCTACTGGAAAGTGACTTAGAAGTACCAGTTGCAGCAAAGAAACTAAAAAAAATAAAAAAAAAATTATATGAAGTCCCAACCATTACATGAAGCTATTTGGCAGGATGGTCATACAGTGTGAAGCAAGTTCCTCCATTAATCAAGCAATGCTACATGTTCATAGGTTCATAGGTTCATAGGTTCATACTAGGCTATCTGCCCAAGGGCATTTATAAGCCTAGCCCATAGTTATGTGGCTTTCGCCACCCCTTTAGTTTGAATAAAAACTATGCCTATCATTTTTCTGTGCCTCTGTCAAGCAGTGACACTGAAGTAATCCCTGGGGTATATCTGCGATCTCCCATCCATTGGTCAAGATTCCTCTTGAACAAGGCCAGCGAGGTGCTCTGCCTCACATGTACCGGGATTTTGTTCCACAGCATAGGGAGTCTCTGGGTGATGAATCTGTCCCTCCAGCACGTTCTATTTATAACCGTGTCAAGGTTTAAGTCTCCCACCCTTGTGGTTCTGAGGGATTAGATTTTTTGAGGTGAAGCATATTCATCAAATCTGGATTTGACATGGCCTTATATGTCAGGCACAGGTCACCTCTGATATGAGACTGAATAGAGCTGGAGTTCTTTCAGTCGGGCAGCATAAGACATATTTTTGAGACCCTTTATCCTTTTGGTGAGGAACTTTCGAGGCCTTTCAAGCTGCAGCAGGTGTCTGGTCAGATACATTCCAAACGGGGCATTGTACTCAATCATAGGTCTAATGAGTGATGAGTACAGGGGGACGATGACTTCCCTTGATCTAGATGTGAATCCCTTCATGATCAGGTGGGCGATATAGAAGGTTTTCCTAACTACTTTAGCAACATGAGTGTCAAGGCTACTGTCAACTTGGGTCCCCAGATCCCTGATGACTTTTTCTGTGCTCATTGGATTGCCACCTATATGGTAGCTAGGGGTAACCTTGTTTTTCCGAAGGGTATGACTATGCATTTTTGGCGTTTAACTTCAGGCCATGGCTCTGGCACCAGTTATCTGTTTCTGTGAGGCCCTTCTGGAGGATATCTGTGTCAGATGTGTTGCCCAGTTTGCAGTCATCTGCAAACTTTGTCAGCCATAACCCTCCTGTGTTTGCTTGTACTTCAGAAAAGTAGATGCCGAACAAGAGTGGACCCAGGACTGAGCCCTGTGGGACACCACTTGTTACAGGCTTTGAGTCTGACATGGCTCCAGCAACTCTGACCCTGTGGGTTCTGTCACTTAGCCAGTTTGCAACCCATCTTGTGATGTATGGGTTTACATTCAAGCTGATGAGTTTTTCGATGATACCTGAGTGGGGTATTGTGTCGAAGGCCTTTGCCAGGTCGAGGTAGGCTGTATGGACTGCCTTTCCTCATCAATGGCCTTGGTGACTGTCTCGAAAAAGTCAACCAAGTTTAAGAGGCAGGATCTGCCTTTGACAAAGCCAAACTGGGTTGGATCCAAAGTCTGCAAGTTCCCTATGTCTTTATTTATGAGTTCCATTATGATCCTCTCCATGGCTTTGCAGATAAGGCTTGTCAAGCTAATGGGCGGTAATTTCCAGGGTCTGTGGAGGCACCGCCCTTATGAAGTGGGACCACAGATCCTGAGGCGAGGCTAAGATTAAACAACTGTCCTAACTGTGGGTTTAATTCCTCGTTGAGTTCATGAAGGGACACCATCCGGTCCCATGGATGCTGTGTTTTTGCCTTAGTGAGGCAGTTCTCACCTGGGCGTTGGAGATGTTTGGGGGCTACAATCCTCTAGAATAGATATCTCTCCTTTTGGGGAGGGGAGAAGTTTGTACTGAACCTGTCAGCCAGTATGTTAGCAATGTGTGTAGGTTCAGTAATTTTCACATCATTTTGAACTAATTCTGAGCATATCTGGGAGTTTCCTCCTAGGTTTCTAACATAGCTAAAGAAGGCCTTATGATTGTCTTTAGAGTCCTTGGCGATTTTTCTCTCAAAATTTGCCTTGGATGATTTTATGAGAGCTCTTAGATTTTTACTTATAATGATCAAAGGTGTCTTACCTTTCAAGGATTTTGCTCTATCTTGTAGTAGCTTCCTCCTTTTGTTGTAGAGCTTGTTTATGGCTGGGGTCCACCATACTGGATGCTTGCCTTTGGTACAGAGAGTCTTAGTTTTGTTTGGGATTGCCTGATCCATGCAGTCCTGTAGGTGCTGGTAGAAGGCATTTGTAAGTGATTCAGCGGTTTGAGTAATGTTTACCACTGGCTCAGGGGCCTTAAAGGAGACCACACTAGTTTTTAGAAGTGTGAAATCGGCTTTTGAGAAGTTTTTCACTGTGGTCTTTTTTGTTTCAGGTGGGGCGGGATGAGGACCTCCAGCGAGATTAGTTTATGATCTGATCTCACCAGTGTGGGGTATACTTCGGTGTTGAACATTTTGATCCCATGTTCGTGATGATGAGATCAAGTATGTTTTCTCCTCTTGTGGGGATGGTGACTAGTTGTTCCATGGCATTTGAGTTTATGAACTCCAGGAATCTTTGGGTTAGAGTGTTCGGGCTTGAGTAGTGTTCCCAGTCTATATTAGGGTAGTTGAAGTCACCTAGTATGATGGTGTTTGGAGATACATTTATACCCTCCAATGTTTTCAGGAAGGCCATGTGAGGTTCCTGAGTTTGAGAGGGTGGCCTGTAACATGCTACAAATTGCAGAGCAGTCTTGCCTATGGTTAATTGCACCTGGATGGTCTCCGATGCATCATGCGTTGCCACCAACCTTGTGGTGTGGGTGTCCTTTATGAATATGGACACCTCCTTTCTTGGTGTTGTCCGGATTTTGGGGAACGCATGATATGAGGTGAAACCTGTTAGTGCTGGTGTGCTCTCAGGAGCCTTGAACCAGGTTTCTGTCACAGCACAGACATCGATGTTCTCCATATTGAGAAGGGCCTGCATCTTGAGAGTGAGACTTCTGGCATTGAGCAGCATTACCCTTAGTTTTTGGTGTTCTAGGGTGGTAGGTTTAGAATTTGAGCCTTGCCTAAAAAGGCACTATGGGGGTGGCAAGAGCCTTTGCCAATATCCGAAGCCCAGGGTGACAGGTGCAAGCCGCCCTGCGAAACAGCGTGGCTTGTCCAGCATGTCATCCCAGGCAGACAGACATTGGATCCTTTGAATGACACCAGAATTTAAGCCAATTATTAAAGCTGATCATCTTATCACTGTATTGTGGCATCATTCTAGGTGAAGGTAGGATACTGCTCAAGGTCAGGGTCATACCTGCCTGGGCTACATAATCAGAGAGCTCCTCGATGTCCCTTTTCATGTAGTCCTCAGGTCGTTGACACCAGCGTGGACAATGACTGAGTCGACTTGTACCTGCTGTTGAGAGACCTGAGTGCTTGCGTTATGTGGTGGATTCTAGCCCGACAGGCAGCTTACTGTGACCTTCTCCTTACTCAGTCTGGTGAGCGGACGCCAGTGTGTCTGACTATGGAATCACCAATGACAAGTGTGTCTGGCATTTTGTTTGGCCTTAAGGGCTGTGACTGTTTGACACTCTGACTGTGTGGTCTATGTGTTGCATGTGTTGGGTCGTGAGGTGGTAGTTGTTTGGGTGTCTGCTTTGGTGGCCTCTGCTGTTTTGGTAAATTTTTGAAGAGAGCCTCTGAGCATGTCTTTGTGTGAGTATGTGTATGATTTGAAGTTGTGATGGTACCATGTGTGACTGGGTATGTATTGTGTGTGGTTACCTTCTCCTCCTGTCTGGTCTTGCCAGTCCTATGTTGAGAGAGCTCAGCCTCCAGTTTGGCCGTATAGTTGCATCTCTCGCATGTATTTGTGTTTTGTGGGAGAAGGAGAGGATTGTCTGTGTACATGAGGCAATTGTAACATTGCCTCAATATTCTCAGGTTCACCAGTTGAGCTGGAGAGGACACTAGCAACTGATCCTCGACATACTAGAAGTAGTAGATAAAGAGACTTTCAAAGGACTCCGGGGGAAGTGGGTTTTAGGCTGGTGGGGTACTATCTATAATAACAGTGCTTTATCAAGGTGCAAGTACTGTAGGAGTAAGTGCTAGGCTTTACAGATAGAGAATAGTCTACTTGGGAATCAAGTAGAGATGAACTTTTCAGTTATAGGATATGCTGGTTAGATCAGCAGTACAGCTCGAGGAAGGTAGTTCTAAGGGACAATTTGAAGAGTGGAATTTAGATGGCCCGAATAGTTTAACCTTGTTTAACCGCCACTGCTCTTGTGTGCAACAGTGGCAACTCCGCGCTAACGCGTGTTTAGCGTGTTTTATAGCAGGGGGCTGAAGGGAGCTAGGAATTGGCCCAAACGACCAATGGACTACTAGTTTCTGGCTGAAACTTCACCAAATCGGACAAAAAGTGCTTCCCACTCCCACTGGTAAGCAAAGAAACTTCCCTCCTTCCTAATAAGGCAATGGATCAGTAACAGGAACTAAAAACAAAGCCCAGGGATCAGCAACTCTGAAACTGGACTACTCTAGTTCAGTAAGGCGGGAAAACAAGAGATTTTTTGTTTTATTACAGAGATAAGGAAAAAAAACAGACAGTAAATGCTATAAATGCTGTAAATCAGCTAGCGCACTGTTCAGACAACAATTACGTTGTACCCAAGGTCATTCATTTAAATGAAATAATCAGCATTCTCTCTTAGTTAAGAAATAAAATCCTGTTGAAAGTTCAAGAATCATATCTGGCAATGTCAAAAGATAAGGACAGAGCCAGAAATATAATGTCTTTCCCAAGTAAGTCAATCCAGATAGACAAATGGTGCTGGTCTGCAACATTTGTGGCACTTATAGGAATCAAAACATGAAGAGCCAATGCCCATGACATTTTAGCAATGCTTTACTTAAAGATACTAGCACATAAATTACTTCTGAAACAAACTAACAAAAATATTAATAACCCGAAAATATGGGAAAAGGTCTTCAATATTATATTAGCATGATACTGATTTTAGGAATATATTAAATATAGGAAGCATTTCATGTAGATATTGTATAAATGGTTTGTAGTAGTTATAGTGTATTATGTGTGTGATGTTTATTGTATTTTTGTAATGTTTTTGGAAAATATATTTCAATAAAAATTTATTATGGAAAAAAAAAAAAACTGGCAATCTATGTTTTTCAGTACAATAATCTCAACTTCCTATTATTTGTTGACTGCTATTCCAAATCTACAGAATTCATTCAGCTTAATACTATATATACTTTTGAGATTAAAGCATTCCGATAATATTTTCAGAATGCATGGCTAATCAAAATAAGTCCTGTCAGGAAATGGTTCACAATTTATATGTCAAGAGTTCAAAATGTTTTCCAAATACATGGGGATTTTAAAGTGCTTCAAGAACAAAAGAGTCTTCTCTGATTGCTCCCATAAATAATTTTAGTAAATGTGTTATAAATTGGTATTTTATTTTCAAACGTTAGTAGAATAATAATTAAATATTAGCACACATGGTTCCAGTGTAAAAATAACAAAACTAATAGCTTGGAGCTTAAGTTACCAATATCTGAACTCAAGTAAACTGAGCAAGTGAATAAGACAAAAAAAAAGAATATGTTTGTGATCAGAGCTCCTGGGAAAGGCAGAAAAGAATATTTAATTTACATGAAGGGCCATTTGGTGGCTGGGATGGGCTTCCAGATAGAGTGTTTTGAAAATGAAAGGGTACATTCCACCTTTTTTTGGTTGGGGCCAGTTGTGGCAGACAGGCAACCTCAACGTATTCTGGTGCATTTTCACACTTGATATCAAAAAACTAAACTTTTATTTTGCTGTAACTGTAAGTTACAATACATAAAATATGAGAAAATAGACAGCCAGATTCATTAACACCTACACTAGGTGTGTGAAAGTGTACACAATCTGTATTTAAAAAAATCTGTATTACATTTTTGTGCTTTCAAGTGTACATGCTTTTAAGTGTACATGTAGTCTAAACTTTGTGATAACCTTTATGAATCCCTCTCAATATTTCAGGCTTCAAGAAAATCAGAGGGGCTGCAGCCAACTGGCATAAAGTGTCAGGTGTAGTTTATGACAGAAGAATGCCAAAGAAGCTGAAAAGTAAGGTATACAAAAAAGTGGTGAAGCCAGTACTACTGTATGGTCCACAAACCTGGGCAATTAAGGCAGAGCAATTGAGGAAGCTAGAAGTGATGGAAATGAAGTGCCTAAGATGGGTGGTAGGATGCACACTGTGGTACAGATGAAGAAATGAGGACATAAGAGCAGAAGTCAAAGTAGCTTCAACTGCAGAAAAGATCAAGCAGAAGCCAACGTAGCTTAAAATACAGAAAAGATCAAAGAGAACAGATTATGGTGCTTCAGCCATATGTGCAGAAAAGCAGAAGACAATCTGGTAAAGAAGATTTGGGACAGACAGGAAAAAGCAAGAGGAAACAAGGGTATCCAGCAAAGAGGTGGATGGATTGTGTGATAGAAGATTTATGATAGTCAGGCATGAGTGTCAAAGAAGGCAGGCGTGTGGCAATAAATTGAGAGAGATGGTGACAGTTAACACAACACCCTGAACTCATGTATGAAATGAGAAAATTGTTGATGATGATGGTGACAAAGAAAATCAGTAGGAAAACTAAAATTAGATGGAAGAATATGTGAATTATGTTTGTGTTGTCATTTCTCTCAGAATGGTGTATACTTAGTGTAGGCATTAGTGAATCCCAGGGACAATCTTCTTTGACAATGGCTTTAATGACTTTCCGGTTTAGATTCATGGAAAATGTCCCCAGTACCTGTCAGTCAAGAGCTATGAAGGGCTGTACCTCAGCAGAGATCAGTAAAGCAGGACTGGCTTCCACTTTCAAAATATAATCTGCAGCAAATGCAGAAGGCAACTTTTAACAGTCAACGTCTGCCCTGAAGAGCCATCCATCCATCCATCCATCCATCCATCCATACTCAACCCCTTTTTTCCCATTTTATTAAAATATTATTAACACCACTTTGGAACTAAAATTTAATTTTTTGAGGTTATTTCATGGCCACAAAATTGTCAGTCTTCTTTATCCAGTTCTTGTTATGTTTATGTTATTTACTGTGCTGATAAGAATGTTATCTGTCAAGTGTTATAATGAGGTTTGCAAAGTTTAATTAAGCATGGTGATAATATGATATTTGTTAATCAAAATGCATGTAATACGGGAACATATATGTATATATATATAGTTTTCTAGGTATTTCCCATGTTTCCACAGCATTTCATGGATGCATGTAATACAAGAATATATAACTGTTTTTTTCTTTCTAGATGTTTTTCTGTTTTGATGGAAATGTATAGTCTGAAAGCTGTTTCTGACTCAATTTTATTGCCATAAAGTTTTATCAGTCCTTCAGATGTTTATTTTATGCAAAGAAAAATGCATTATCTTTTGAAAGACATCCATGTAATAAAAGAATACAATATACTTTTTTCTTTTCTTGGTACACTTTAGTACTATTTTTCTAGACATCACTTTACTCGCTGTCTCGCTAAGGTAAGTGTTGCTTGCTGTGCATGCATTATAAGATGATATAATGGTTTTTCTTTTCTACCTATTGCATTCTCTCAAAGATTATTTAATCTTTGCAGAGGAAAATGTGTCTCTGCCTGTTGGCATGTGACGGAGAATCACAGAATGAACTGTAAGCTTAAAGAAATGGATGGGAACACAGTTGTAATTAATTTTTTACCACTACATTGTCTTGTAAGTATGGGTCAGTATGGAGGGGGATTGTATTAGTGATTCATGAGATAAAAAGCATTTGATGACTATGCACATACTGTGTATTAATGTGTGGGGTATATTACTGACTATAGTCAGCGATCCTCATTTATAATATGTAGTGGAAGCTGCATTTGTTATGAATGTGCTAGACAGTGTTGTGGCACTATTTCTGATTCTGGGTTTCTTATGTTTTCACAAGAGGTATGAGACTTCTAAGTGTGATTTGCAGAGAAACGTACATTGAGTGCTATAATAGTACATTTAAGTAGTTTCAGTATGCATTGTTTCCCATGGCTATAAAGACAAACCTTCTGGAACATAAACCATGGGGAATGGTAACTGGTTCCTTAATACCATATAATTGGCTCTAAACATAGTAAGTGATTAGATATATGTGGGCAAACAAGAAAACGTGGGTGTTCATATTTAGTCACAATACTTATAAACTGATTTTCTACCTTGAGTTGACAAGAATGTTGGGCAAAATCAACTTGTGGTATAACATACAAAAGAAGTTTTGGGGATGTTTGTCACAGAAAATGCAAACTATAAATATCATTGTAGATAAGAAGACTCCATGACAGTGTTGAGTGGGAGGGGAGTCCACTGCCTAGTGGAATAGTTGGAAACTCATGACAAGGTTGAAGAGATACAGATATGGATACATGTGAGATTTCCTATATCAAACAAGGGAAAGATGTTTACATTGCTTAATTTAATGTAGTCTTGAACTCCTCCCCAGAGGCAATCATGATTGCTATAATCGTAAAAAAATGTAAGAACTGCTAACGGTCTGTGGAATGTATTAGTTCTGAAAAAATAATTGAGCTACACATGCCAGGAAAATAAGAAGCTGTCATGAACAATGTGGCAGTATGTATTGTATATAATAAGCAACATTTTTTTATTTATTTTGCTTTTGTTTACTGGGTTTGTCTGACTGGGGTTTGCCCAGGAAAAAAATGTCCAACATATTACAAATGTTTTTAAACTGAAATTAAGTAATATACATTAATAATAACGCATACATTTGCTATTTATATGAAATAAATGCAACTACTGCAGTATAAAAGATACATATACATTAGTAGATGTCGAACATTGAGCATCTGAAGTGGTGTATTTGTGGGTTTGTCAAAAGATAATAGATTGTGCTATTAATGCTTAGAAATTCAAAGAAATGGAGGTGAGGGAAGGAACTAGGTAGAGCAGAAAATGTTGATATTCTAGTTAAGAGGTGGGGTAGAAAGCAGGTTCACAGACAATTTTATATATAAATATATATATATATATATATATATATATATATATATCTATATATATATATATATATATATATATATATATATATATATATATATATAAGATATATATATATATATATATATATATATATATATATATATATATATATATATATATATACACATCATAAAAGTTTATATTAAAGTTAAAGAGGTGGGGTGAGCAGGATCACAAAACTATGTACATGGCTGGGAGATGGTAGTAAAACTTCATTTATTTTGAGGACTGGTTGTGAGGCATAGGATTCTGAATGAAGAGAAATGGTTTGATGATATGGTAAGTTAAAGATAACAGTGGTATTGATCCTAGAGATGTGTAGGAGCAGATACATTGATCTGATAGGTAAACAAGGAGAGAAATGTGGCTTTGGTTAAAAAATATATATATAAATATATATATATATATGTGTGTGTGTGTGTGTGTGTGTGTGTGTGTGTGTGTGTGTGTGTGTGTGTGTGTGTGTGTGTGTGTGCGTGTGTCTGTGTGTATAAATATATATATATATATATATATATATATATATATATATATATATATATATATATATATGCACTTCACTATCTCAAAATACTGAAATCTCGAATTTCAGTATCTTGAGACTAAAATCTCAAAACCCCTGTTGCGCAAATGTCCACATGACCGAATCCGGAAATGTCGAATCAGCGGTTGTAGTGGTGCGCTGCATTAATGGATATCTGGAGGTTCAGGTAAGTGTTTATTTTTTAAGGGTTTTGGGTAGGGATTTTAGCGTGTAAGTGTGGGAAGTTGTAGATGTAGGTTACAGTATGTAGATAAGAGTGTGAGTGTGTAAGTGTTGAAAGTGGTGGTGTTTCTATGTAGGTGATGTGTGTTTGTGCGAGGGGAATGTAGAGTGTGTAGTGGTGGTTTTAGTGTCTTTGTCTTTTTAGTGCGACCTCGGAGTTAGTATATATAAGTTGCGAGGGTTTGGGGGGGTGCAGCCCCCACATGGGATTTGCAGAGGGGCTTGCCCCCCTGCTTATATGTAAGGCAGGTGCATGTATTTGTGTTGCTGTGTTTGTGTGTTTTGTTTGTTTGTTGTAGTGTGGGGCGGAAGGTGTATGTGTGTTTGTGTGGTGGAGGATGTTTTTTAAAGTCGTGATTTTGAATTTCACGCTTTTGGGGTTTTGGCATTTTGAATGTTCAGCTTTAAGAGATAAAGAGATACTGAAATTCGAGATTCAGTCTTTCAAGATTATAAAGTGAATCCATATATGTGTTTGTGTGTGTGTGTGTGTGTGTGTGTGTGTGTGTGTGTGTGTGTGTGTGTGTGTGTGTGTATATATATATATATATATATATATATATATATATATAGATAGATAGATATAGATAGATATAGATATAGATATATATATGTATATATGTATAAAATGGACAGCTGCAAGCTATTTAAAAGTAATGGGAAGCCTGGTGAAACATAATGTGTAAATCAACTTGGGGTGCTGACTTTTCATAATTTTACATTTTATTTGGACTTCTAAGTAAAATGCCTAGACAAAAGTACCTTGAGAGTTTGGTGCACCCTGTGATTGATTTAGTATGTGGGCTTCTGTGACTACAGAGATTTTACATAACTCAAAAATGGCAATAAAGTGGTAATATGAGTAAGGGCTAATGGGCAATTTAGGGTATCAAAAGGGTGGCCTGGTGTCACTGTTATCAGAGGACCCTTACAGATATTGTTATGTCTGTGTACTAAGTAATATTATTGTGTCTTGCATACAGTATGTGTCATGCTTTGTTTGGATGATTTTATTAGGTAAAATGTTGTACATACACAATTTAGATTTGAATTACATTTGGTTATAGTATAGGTAATGCACAAATAGAGCACATCAAATTGTTCACATATCTGGTTCAAACTAAAAGAGATATTGGAGAGTCATATACTATTTAGATTTTAATTATGTTTAATATCAAGTGCAGGTCAAGTGCAAATAGACCATATGAAACTGTTATCATGTCTGGTCGAAGCTAAAGAAGATATTTGGAGATATAATTTTATAAGACATGCAGTTTTATTGTATCAGTACTGGTAGAGCTGTGGTTGGTATAATGGTTAAAGTATTAAATTCACAGATACAAGGTACAAAGATTGATTCCAACCTCTTTCTGTTGATTGCAATCATCCACAGATTGATAGCCTAGCATTTACCCATGAACTCCTGTTATGTCTGGAACATGCATCCTATGCATACTCTCAATTCTTGATGTAGTGAGTTTATGGAGTGCACAGTTGAATGATCAATATATATTTTGATGAAGGCTAAACACACTGGGCAGGATTCACGAAGCCTCCATGTAAGAGTTATAACTCTTACATGGAGGCTGCAGTTAAACGGAGTGATGTCAGCATGCTCTGCATATTCATGAGAGCATGCTGAATCACACCTAACTCTAACACGGTCCGTGTAAGACAGTAGGGGGCGTGTCCATAGGCCGAGCCCTGCAAGCGGACACGCCCCCAGAAGAGTAAAAGTGCCCAAAGTAAACACCCACGACAGAGTCCACGGAAATGTGAATAAACACAACACAACACATGCCCCCACAGACTATGAACAGAAAATATATAAATGAACATGTGATATATTTTTTTTAAATTGTAAAGATGTTTAACCGTGAGTGCGCTCATTTGCGCGGGCGTGCCCGTAGCGCAGCTACAGTTAGCAGTCAGTGGGAAAGCATATAAGAACTAAATATGCAAAGTAAACCAAGAAGCAATAGCGTAGAGGTAGAGACATCAGCTGAAGAGCAGGCATTCATGGTTCGAGCCCCCACAACGCCAACTTTTATTTTTAGCAAAATAAGCACGAAACAAGTCCCTGACAAACATGTACACATATAAAATCACATTTTATGTAAAATGTAATGAACTAGTCCATTTATTTTGAAGAAATGTGAGGTAACAAAACAATAAAAAAATGCCAGATGTGCCTATAGCTGAGCTACAGTTTAACAAGGTGAGTGCATCTGCCCGTAGGTGAGCAGTGGTTTAACAGGTGCAAAATGAGTGCCCGTAGGTGAGCAGTGGTTTCACATGCTGAAACTGTGTGCCCCTAGCTGAGCTGAGCATACTATGCGTGCTGACAGCCAAATGAGGCATACGCCAGCACACCCCATTTGCGCGGAGCTGCGCACCGCACCAACAAGCTAACCGACGGGCAACGTTGAGCAAGCTGTAACAAAACTGCCTTTACACAGACACACCCCCTAGCCTGTCTAGACAGTCATAAAATATAAAAAGCAGTGGTCAGGTTCGAACCCAGGATACCATGCACCATAGTCAAGGTACTGAGCCACTAAGCTACGACAGCTGTACTCAGAAATACAGTAATACCAAATATATAGGAATGAATAGAAAGTGGAGCATGACAAAGCAGGTTTTGTGAAGTGGATACAATTCCAAAATGGCCAATCACAGATAAGTGCGGGAAAAACGGCATATATAAGTCCCATAGGTGGGAATACACAGCATAAACGATTGTAGAACTGACTTGCAGCCAGAATGTCAGGTGTAGGTGAGGGTAGTTGCTTTCGAGCACAGAGGTGGAGCGTTGTGGAGTCCAGATACATGGTCTGGCTCTTAGTCCACAATCATGAGGCCCAAATCATGCAGGGCCAGGTCCTGTGGGGAGCATATAGGGCTGAGGCGTGGGACCGGTTGGCTCATGATCTTACCAGTGCCACAGGGATTCCAAGGACTGGTGAGCAGGTCCGTCACCACCATGCGGACCTGAAGAGATGCAAGCAGAACCAATTGAACCTTTGGATCCAGGAGGTCCAGCAAATGCCCAACACCCCACTACTGAGTAAGTTAAATTTAATTATGTATGTAAGAAATTAAATTAGCTGATTATTATGGAGATGTGTATTCCAATATTACTTCATTTATATTACAGCTGCAGGTGTCCGTTCTGCGAACCGCAGAGCCTATGGCGATAGGCTGGTGTGGTTGCGCCACCAGGCAGGTCAGTAATCCACTCCCAGTAACTATAAAGAAATATAAAAGTATGACAGTTAGCAAAAGAGTGCAGTGTAGTCACTAAGTAATAAAATGTACAAGTAACAGTGTAAAAGTGTTTGCAAGTATTGCTTGATTACAAAAGTGTGTTGCAGTCTGAAATCCAAACAGAAAAATGAAAATGTCTGAAATAAAGTCTGAAATAAAGATGCCCCACCTATAATATCATAGTGCACAACCTGCAGCAGGCTGAAAAGTACAGCTGCAGAAGATGAGCAACTCACATGTGTGAAATATATCCCTGTTGAAATACTGAAACATGATAGAAGTGAGACTGCTGGAAAGGATTGTAATAACTACAGGTAAAACATGTCAATAAAGCCTAGAAATAAGTACCATCCTGAATAGTAAAATGAAAACAAGTGAAAGAGTGTGAGAAAGAGCTATGAATCCACCAATAAAGTAGTAATAACCCCTGTATAAAGTATACTGCAGTCAGTACAGAATGAAATGAATGTGACAAGTAGAACCAAACTGCGAAATTTGTCCAAAGTGTTGCTGCAGCTGGAATGTGTATCCCAAAATCTGGATATGTTGCTCTCAGTCTGCAATATGCAGATAGTATGATTGTCTGAAATATCAAACATCCACAGTTGTCTATAGCTATATAAAGCAAATGTAGCAGGATGATGTAGCTGAACAAAGCCAGATATGAACGTGTATGAATAACAATAAAATGTATATTGATGTAGCAGTAACAGTCCTATCACCAAATTGAAGTAGTTATCATATAGGAAACTGTAGTTAGAACAGTAGTGTGTATATATATGTAGCTATTAGAAATGTACAGCATATGTATTGGTATTCAAAGGTGTTAATAATATTTTCTTCACCCCACCCTATAACCACATATAATCCATTCCACATGAAAATGGTATGTGCAATCACAATTAACACCCCTGGACATTTGTCCTGATGGGTCATAAATATTTGCATGTCCATTGATGCATCTGCCCTGTTCATACATCCAAACCTGATGGCCTGTTGCCATCAATCATCCCTGCATGTTGTTGGACTGTGTATTGCTGTTCAAATTATGCATGTGTTATGCTTGCTGTTCAATGGTGTGAATATCTGGGTGTTTGGTTAATGGGAATACTAATGCATGCTGTTACAACTAATTGCGAATGGTATTGTATGTTACTAACCCAAACTGTCATGACATAATGCAAAACAGAATGACAGGGAAGGCGGGTTCCAGCGGACCCACCTCTCCCACCTCAGCTGGCGAGTGCACCTGGCACTAGTGACGACAACAGGGCCACGGCCACCCCCATAGTGCCAGCAGCAGCCCCAGCAATGCTGGGTCTGTGCTGTCCTCAGACCGCCCCAGGAGACCACGTGCATGTGGCTCTGGCCAGGCCCAACAGGGATCTGTGTCCAGTCAACGAACACCTGCTTCTGATGACAGTACCCAGTCTGGTTTGGTACCGGATATGGTCCATAGCACCCCTGCAAGGCACAGGTACCGTGTCCATGGCCAGAGACACTGATCTGTATGATCTGGCAGGTACAGTCTGTGGCTGTCCACAAACACCAGTATATGGCAGCCATGAGGTGGAACTGTGTGCATCCATACACACATGCGAATTGACAACATCTAGGGCTACCGCATACAATCACACACTGCATCAACATTGCCCCACCTTGTACTGCTGTCCCTCACCAACACACATACACATACATGTCAATTGGTGGTATTGGTGGCTGACTCAGGCATACCAAGTTCACACCCTGTCAATATGATGAAACTGTGCCACCTCCTGCAATCTGTAACATCAGTGCAGGTACAGGTTAACATGTTGCTGATGCACAGGGTGACTACATAGACATGTAGTAATAGTATCATGTTGTTAACAGTACTGTGTGCTGAATTAATTGTGGGTATATCACAGCATGCCTGATGCAGTAAGGGTGTGATTGTCATGTACTGTTGTCTACACCCATGGTAAGTACCATAGTGTATCATCTGCACATGTTGGCATACTGGTGGTAAGGATGTCAACAGAAGGCTACATACATAGGTAGCACAGGGGATAAGGTAATGAATGTATTAATACGCAATGATGGACATGTAAACTGCAAGTGGCATGTTGCCCACACTGGACTCTGCAATGCGGATGTTTGAGGATGTTGATATGTGTGCAGTACTACATGACTGGTACAGGACACACAGGAGCACCCTAGCACTGCAAGCTCACATCTCATACCATGCTAGACAGCCCCAACACACAAAACTAACTGTCACAGGAGGGAGAGTCCCCATACATGTCAGGGATACTGTGGTGTCAGGCCAGGTAGCACACATCCTACTACATATGGAACCACTGAGTGAAGGCTCAGTGTCTGTTATTTGACATGTGTATTACTGCAGGTATGAGCACATGGGTTTCCATCCAGTTATTGTACATCCTGACAGTACATGGTCTGTACACTTGTGTGCGCTGAGACTGGACCATAGCCATCTGACCTGTGTATTTCCATGTACATGTGCATAGTGCCTGCATATTTGCAGTGTTCCCTACTGGAAGTGGTACAGCTTGTTTGTTGTACAATGGGCTACATGCAGCCCTACTTACTGTAGCTGTGTTTGCATGCATGTTTGCTTGCAATTACCCTGGAATACTGATCCCACCTGCAATCCATAGTTACAGAGCTTCTGTGGACTCCTAGTGACATCTGCATAGCTTACTATATGTATGTCCATGTCTCACTTGACAGAATGTCACTGTTTGTCCTGTTCACATGTACGTTGCCTGTGACACATTGCATATGACTTACCTGGCATTTGTCCACGTGAGCAGTCATATATGCTACTGCTAACTAATCACAGGCACTACACCCTCACATATTCATCTTCTGTTGAACCACCTGCTTCGCTAGGGATGGCTTGCACCTGTCACCCCTGGGCTTTCAGATATTGGCAAAGGCTCTTGCTACCCCCATAGTGCCTATGTTAGGCAAGGCTCAAATGACAAACCCACCTTCATAGGTATCACAAGGGATAAGAAACTAAGAGTAATGCTACCCAATGCCAGAAGTCTAAACCTCAAGATGCATGCACCCAAAACTCTCCTTGGCATGGAGAACATCGATATCTGTGCAGTAACAGATGCCTGGTTCAGGGCTACCGAGAGCACCCCAGCACTACCAGGTTATACCTCATACCATGCTTTTCAGCCCCAAAACTTGGAAGAACCACAAATGGAGGGGAGTATTGATATTCATCAAAGATACCCACACCTCCAGGTTGGTGGCAAAGCACCAAGCATCAGAGACTATCCATGTGCAACTAACAATGGGTGAAACTGCCTTCCAGGTTATAGCCTGCTACAGACCACCCTCCCAAACCCAAGAACTGCACTCGGCTGTCCTGTGAACAGTGGAAATATGAAGGTCTCCAAACACCATTATATTGGGTGACGTCAACTACCCAAACATGGACTGGGAGCATGACTCTAGCTCCAACACCCTAGGCCAAAGATTCCTAGAATATATGGGCTCAAATGCTATGGAACAACTTGTTACCACTCCCACAAGAAGGTGAAACATACTGGACCTGATCATCACCAACATGGGGACTCTATGCTCCAGACCAGAAGTGTATCCCTCACTGGTAAGATCAGACCATAAACTAATCTCACTGGATATTCACATCCCGACCCCACCCCCTGCCCAGAACACCACAGTGAACAACTTCTAAAGCAAATTCACACTCCTCAAAACTGAGGTGGAAACCTTCAAAGCCCCTGGGCCTGTGGAAACTACAGACCAGACCGCAGATTCCTCTATAAACGCATTCTATGGACACCTTCAGGAATGCATGGGTCATGTGATCCTGAATAAAACCAAGACCCAATCCTCCAAAGGCAGATGTCCTGTCTGGTGGACCCCAGCCATAAACAAACTACACAATAGAAGGAGGAAGCTACTAAATGATACAGCAAAATCCCAAAAAGGGAAGGCATCACTGATCAGTATTAGCAAATAACTACAGGCACTCATAAGATTGTCTAAGGCCAGCTTCAAGAGAAATTGCACAGGACACTAAGGATAATCACAAGGCTTTCTTTAGTTATGTTAGGAACCTGGGTGGTAATTCCCAGATATGCTCAGAGGTAGTCCAAAATGTCAATAGAAACACCAAACCCACAGACATTGCCAACATTCTAGCTGACAGGTTCAGTGCAAACTTCCCCCCCCCCCTCCACACCGAAAGGGCAAATATGTATCCCAGCAGAGTGCTGCCCCCCTGACATCTCAGATGCTCAGGTAAGAGCCGCCCTCTCCAAAGCAATACACACTGCATCAATGGGACCAGACAGTGTCCCGGCTGTGTCCTACATGACCTCCAAGATGTGCTACAACCAAACATAAAACTACTGTTCAATCCCAGCCTTACTACAGGATATGTGTCCAAAGTGTGGCGTACAGCAACAGTGGTCCCTCTACAGAAAGGTGGTGCCTCAACGGATCCTGGACACTATCGCCCCATAAGCCACACTAGCTTGGTCTGCAGAGCTATGGAAAGGATCATCATGGACCACATAAATATAGATATTGGGGACCTACAGACACTGGTTCATACCCAGTTTGGCTTTGTTAAGGGCAGATCCTGCCTCTCAAACCTGGTTGATTTCTTTGAAACAGTCACCAAGGCCATTGATGAGGGGAAGGTGGTCCACACAGCCTACCTGGACCTCACAAAAGCCTTCAAAACAATACCCCACTCGGGCATTCTAGAGAAGCTCACCAGCTTAAATATGAGCCCCTATGTCACTAGATGGATTGCACACTGGCTCAAGGACAGAACCCACATGGTTAGAACTGCTGGAGCCATGCCAGACTCCAAACCAGTTACAAGTGGTGTCCCACAAGGCTCAGTCCTGGCACCTCTCTTGTTTCGTATATATTTATCGGAGGTACAGGCCAACACGGAAGGACTGTGGCTGACCAAATATGCAGATGACTGCAAACTAGCCACCATAATCGACTCTCCAGCCGACACAAGCATCTTCCAAAGGGGCCTCATAGAAACAAACAACTTGTGCCAGAGCCATGGCCTCCAGCTGAATGCAAAATGTGTATAGTCATCCCCTTTGGCAAAAACAATGTGCCCACAAAGTACCACATAGGTGGTACTCCATTACGTACAGAAGAAGTAATTAGGGACCTGGGGACCCAAGTTGATAGCAATCTCTCATTTGACAACCACATGGCCAAAGTGGTTAGAAAAGCATTGTATATAACCCACCCCATCATGAAGGGATTCACATCTACATCAGGGGAGGACATTGTGTCTCTTTACTCATCCCTCATCAGGCCCATAATTGAGTACAATGCCCCTGTTGGGATGTACCTTACCAGACACCTGCAGCAACTGGAAAGACCCCACAAGTACCTCACCAAGAGGATCAAAAGGCTCAAACAGATGCCATATGCTGACCGGTTAAAGAAACCCCAGCTCTACTCAGTGGCATACCGCCTGTTCAGAGGCGATCTGTGCCTAATGTATAACGCCATGTCAAACCCAGAATTAATGGGCATGCTGCACCTGAGAATATCCAAATCCCATCGGGCTACACGCTTGAGAGACCTGAACCTCAGCACTGAAATAAATAGGACATGCTGGAAGGACAGATTCATAACCCAGAGGCTCACTTCACTCTGGAATAAAATCCCAGTCCAGGTTAGGCAGAGTCCCTCATTGACTCTCTTCAAGAGGAATCTTGATGAGTGGATGGGACATTGTCGGTTTACCCCGGGTATCACTTCTGTGTCACTGTTAGACAGAGGCACAGTATACTAACCTCGGAAAAGGGCATGGCAAGATATATTTACAATGGATGGTGACAGCCAAACACATTCTGGCTAGGTTCTTAAATGCCCTAGGGCAGATAGCCTAGTATGAAGCTATGAACCTATGAACCTATGTACCTTGTTCCCCATTGGCCCTATGTGCTGTTAATCACCATGGCAATCACAATACTATGGTAGCATGTGCAAAGGTCAGTTGTCAGTCACCTCTATGGTACAGTTGTGGAATATGTGGGTCATGTGGCAATGTCACAGCTGCCACATGTACACAGTCAACCCTCTCCCCTACACATGGACGTACAACACATGTATGAGATGGAACCACATAGCCAAACTGGGGACTAAGCACTCTGAACCCAGTACTGGCATAACCTGTCAGGTGGCATGCAATACTACAGTGACTACAATACCAGTCTGATGTAGACCTACACTGACAGCAATACAAGCATGTGTACACACTGGGCCATTCGTGGAGCCTTAGAATAGCATCCTGCCTGAGCGGCACACACCTCTGCAGCTGGCACACAGGCATACGTTATGCCTGAACACATCACACATAACACATAGCACACAAATCCTGTGTGCCAAACAGTCACAGCCTGTACGGCTAGACAACACACCTGCCACAGTTGTGTTAGCTACCTTTATTGTCCGGTACAGTGTGGTCACGCTCACCAGGCTGGACAAGGTGAAGGTCACAGTGATATGCCCGTGGGGCACTATGGTCCACCACATAACACAAGCATACAGGTCAGTCAGAGGCATGGACACATATGACTCAGTCATTGTCCATGCCACATAGCTTCTCCTGCTGTACTTGTAGGGTGCTGACATCATCAGTGTTTAGAAAGGGGAATGTGCATCCTGTATTGTGTTTTCCCAGTTGCCAAAAGGGACATTTTCCTCACACAGACTTGCATACACACCAACCCCACTCACACACACACTGAGCATTTGCAGGATTCAAATCCCTACCTAACTATGTTATGACACTCGATACGGATGCATTAGCGGAGCGTGCTATTCGCATTACTGGGAGGTTTTCCTTCTCCTGCTGTACTTATAGGGTGCTGACATCATCAGTGTTTAGAAAGGGTAATGTGCATCCTGTAGTCTGTTCTCCTAGTTGCCAAAAGTGACATTTCCCTAACACACAATTGCACACACACTAACCCCCCTCATCCAAACACACACACTTGCCAGTTGCAGGATTCAAACCCCTACCTGACTATGTTATGACACTCAAGACGGACACATTAGCAGAGCGCGCTATTTGCATTACGGGGAGGTTTCTCTTCTCCTGCTGTACTTATAGGGTGCTGACATCATCAGTGTTTATAAAGGGGAATGTGCATCCTGTATTGTGTTTTCCCAGTTGCCAAAAGGGACATTTTCCTCACACAGACTTGCATACACACCAACCCCACTCACACTGAGCATTTGCAAGATTCAAACCCCTACCTGACTATGTTATGATACTCGAGATGGACGCATTAGCAGAGCGAGCTATTCGCATAACTGGGAGGTTTCCTTTCTCCTGCTATACTTATAGGGTGCTAACATCATCAGTGTTTAGAAAGGGGAATGTGCATCCTGTAGTGTGTTTTCCGAGTTGCCAAAAGGGACATTTTCTTCACACAGACTTGCACACACACCAACCCCACTCACACACACACTTGCCGGATTCAAACCCCTACCTCACTATGTTATGACACTCGAGATGGACGCATTAGCGGAGCTCGCTATTTGTATTACTGTGAGGTTTTCCTTCTCCTGCTGTACTTATAGGGTGCTGACATCATCAGTGTTTAGAAAGGGGAATGTGCATCCTGTATTGTGTTTTCCCAGTTGCCAAAAGGGACATTTCCCTCACACAGACTTGCACACACACCAACCCCACTCAGCATTTGCAGGATTCAAACACCTACCTAACTAGGTTATGACACTCGAGATGGACGCATTGACTGTGGTGGACAGTGTCCTGGGCTTTAGTCCTATCACTGCTTTACATTTCCATAGTGAGCACAACAGCCTGGTTAGGGGCCAGTTGTGCACATCTGACCATGTTGCATTATGTTCAGATATGAACTACTTAAACCAGGCTTGTCCAACATTGGTAGTGTATTCCACAACATAGGTGTACATTTGCAAACACTAGTGATGTGCCCTAGGCCATTTCTAATGCTAGTCGGAGAGTGTGTTTGTCCTTCGACACACATTGTAAGTGGAGTTTGCCATGACATATGTCATGGTTAGTATACTGTGCCTCTGTCTACCTGTGACATAACAGTGATACCCAGAGTAAAGTTACCATCTCCCATCCACTCATCAAGATTCCTCTTGAGGAGAATCGATGAGTGACTCTATGGATAGCCTGTACTGGGAGTTTACTCATGGGTGGGGGTGGCTTCTGTGTTATGGATCATGCAGTACAGCTTGTCATATGTAAGTCAGTGCTGGGGTTCAGGTCTCTCATGTGCATAGCTCACTGCCATTCAGATTGTACAAGGTGCAGCATGTTTATTGATACCAGCTTGGACATGGCTTTATACATCAGGCACAGCTTGCCTCTGGGTGGGCAGTATGGCAGTGTGTGTAGCTGCAGTTTGTTTAATCAGGCAACACATGGCATCTGTGCAAGCTCTTTGATACTCCTGGTGAGGTACTGTTGGGGACTTTACAGTTGTTGGAGGTGTCTGCTGAGGTACATCCCACAGGGGCTATTGTAGTCAATCGTAATGCTGATGAAGGATGACTGCAGAGCCACAATGACCTCCCCTTATCTAGATCTGACAACCTTCATGATTAGGTGGGTATATGGTATGTTTCTGTGAACACTACAGCCACATGTTTGTCCAATGCAGGATATCTATCACCTTGTGTCCCCAGGTCTCTCATTACATGTTAAGTATGTAATGGGTTAACACCTATGTGGTAATTGGTGGGCACTTACTGTATATCCACGGGGGTTGGGGGTAACTATACACTTTTCTGCAATTAGCTTGCTGACATGGCTATGGCACCAGTTGTCTGTTTCTATGTGGCCCTTTTGTGGGATGCTTGTGTCAGCTGGAGGTCATATATGGTGAGCAGTTTGTAGTCCTCTGCAAACATGTTCAGACACAGTCCTTCCATGTTGGCCTGTACCTATGGGACATATATACCAGACGAGGGAGATCCCAGGACCAAGCCTTGTGGGATGCCAGTTATATCTGGTTTGTAGTCTGACATGGCTGCAGCATGTCTGACCATATCTGTTCTGTCCTTGGTCTGGTTTGCAACCCCTCTACTGATATAGGGGTTTATATTTAAGCTGGTGAGCATATCTATAATGAACACGTAGAGTATTGTATAGAAGCCTTTGCAAGGTCCAGCTACGCTGTGTGGACCACATTGCCCTCATCAATGACCTTAATGACTGTTTCAAATGAGTCAAACATGTTTAGGGGCAGGATCTGCACTTAAGAAAGCCACACTGGGTAGGGTCCGGTGTCAGTAGGTCCCCAATATCTTTATGTCTGTGGTACATGCTGATCCTTTCCATAGCTGTGCAGACCGAGCTTCTCAGGATTCTGGGGTGGTAGTTTTCAGTATCCATTCAGGCAACACCTTTGTTGAGAAGGACCACTGTTGTTGTACACTGCTCTTTGGGTACATATCCTGTGGTAAGGCTGACATTGAGCAGTAGTGTGATTTGGCATTCCATTCGTCTTGGAGTCCATGTTGGACTCAGCCCAGGACACCATCTCATACCATTGCTGCTGTGTGTTTTGCTTTGTAGATGCTGGCTGTTACCTCAGCATCTGCAATGTCAGGGGGCCAGCAGTCTGCTGGGATAGATATTTTGCATTCTGGGGGGGGGGGTTGCACTGCACATGTCAGGATGTATGTTGGCAATATGTGTGTGTTTGGTATGTTGTTTGTGATATTTGTGTGATTCAGAGCATATCTGTGAATTCCCAACACGGTTCCTACCATCAGTTGTGGAAGCCTTGGGATTATCCTTAGTGTCCTGTACAATTTGTATCTTCATAGGTTCATAGGTTCATACTAGGCTATCCACCCTAGGGCATTTGTTAGCCTAGCCAGAGTGTGTGTGGCTTTCGCCACCCCTTGCTATGTGAATATTATGGCCATTTATGATTTGCTTTGCTGTGCCTCTGTCTGGACATGACACAGTGAAGACCCCCAGTGTAACTCTACGATCATCCATCCACTTGGCAAGATTCCTGTTGAAGAGTGTCAGTGAGGGGCTCTGCCTAACATGGAGTGGGATTCTGTTCCAGGGTGTGGGGAGCCTCTGGGTTATGTATCTGTCCCTCCAGCACATCCTATTTCATTATGTGTTGAGGTTGACATCTCTCACTCTCACAGCTCCGATGCCTTTGAGTTTTCTGGGGTGGAGCATGTCCATTACTCCTGTGTTGGACATGGCCTTGTACAACAGGCATTCAATGCCTCTGTGTAGGCAGTATGTGAGTGCATTCAGCTGGGGTGTCTACAGGCAGGCAGCATATGACATATATTTGAGACCCTTTATCCTCTTGGTGAGGTACCTTTGAGGTCTTTCTAACTGCTGCAGGTGTCAGGTAAGGTACATCCCATATGAGGCATTGTACTAGATTATGGGTGTGATAAGAGAACAGTATAGGGGCACAATGACCTCTGTTGATGTAGATGTGAATCCTTTCATGATACAGTGTCCAATGTAGACAGTCTTCCTAGCCACATTGGCAATGTGAGTGTCACATAACAGGTTACTGTCCACTTGTGTCCCTAGGTCCCTGATTACTCCTTCCATACATAATGGTTTACCACCTATGTGGTAATTTGTGAGTACCTTGTTTGGTATTTGGTGGGACATTCATACTGTCCAGTGTCTTCAGGATGGCTGGGTGGGGTTCCTGTGTGTGAGAGTGTGGTCTGTAGCATGCTACAGACTGTACGGCAGTCTTGCATACGGTTAGTTGCACATGGGTGGACTCCAATGCCTTGTGCATTGTCAGTTACCTGGAGGTATGGGTGTCTGTGCTGAATATGGATACTCACCCTCCTTTTATGTTTTGTTCCAGGTTTTGGGGCCATGACGCATGATATGTGGTATAACCTGGTAGTGCTGGTGTGCTGTCAGGAGGCTTGCAGCAGGTTTCTGTCACTGCACAGACATCGATGTTCTCCATACTGGGGATGGCCTCGGGAGCATGCATATTGGGGTTTACACATCTGGCATTGGTCAGCATTACCCTTATGTTTCTTTCCACTTATGTTTTGTAGGGTGGTGGGTTAGTCTTTTCAGCCTTGCCTACGAAAGGCTCTATGGAGGTGGCAAAAGCCTTATCCAATATCCAGACGCCCAGGGTAACAGGTGCAAGCCATCCCTGGAACAGCTGCATGGCTTGTCAAGCATGACATCCCAAGCAGACAGACATTGGATCCCCTTGGAATGACACCAGTAATTGTGCCACTTGTTATAACTGATCATTCCGTGTTTGTACTGTGGCATCATTCTTGGTGAGGGTAGGATGCTGCAAACGGTCAGTGTCATACCGGCCTGGACTACATAATCAGAGAGCTCATCTATGTCTCTTTTCATGTAGTCTGGGGAGGTACATCTCAGGTCATTCACACCAGCATGGACTATGACTGCATCATATTTCTACTTGCTTTGGGGTGACCTGCATACTTGTGTTATGTGGTGTATTGTGGCAGCCTACAGGCAGCTTACTGTACCCTTTCCCTTGTTCAGTCTGGTGTGCGGGAAAGCAGTGTGTCTCGCTATGGAGTCACCTATTACAACTGTATCAGGCATGTTGTTTCTCCTTCTGGCCTGTGACTGTTTGGCACACCAGCTTTGTGTACTATGTGTTGCATGTGCTATGTTTGGAGGTTGTTTGATTGGGTGTCTGCTTTGGAGACCTCTGTTGGTGTGGTGTGTTTGTAATTCGGGCCTCCGGGAATGTTTTTCTGTGTTTATGTCTTTGGTTTGCAGTTGTGATAGGTCTATGTGGGACTGGGTTTGTGGTGTGTGTGGTTACCTTCTCCTCCTGACTAGTTTTGGGAGTACTGAGTTGAGGGAGCTCAGCCTCCAGTTTGGATAGATGGTTGCATCTCTCACATATATTTGTATTTCTTGGGGAGTTGGGGTTGTCTGTGTACTTGGGGCAGGTGTAACATTGCCTCAAGATTCACAGATTCAACTTGTTGTGGCTGGCCTTAGTGGATTGTATGTGTGGACATATTTTATTGCCATACTACTGATCAGTGATTACTTCAATTTTTATGTTTGCTCTATCATGTAGTAGCTTCCTCATTCTCTTGCATGGTTTGGTTATGGCTGGTGTCCACCATGCCAGATGCCTGCGTGTATGGCATTGTGTCTTGTTTTAATTTAGGAGTGCATAATCCAAGCATTCCTGGCAGTGTTCATGGAATGGCTGTATTACAGGTTCTGAGGTGTGGCCCATATTTTGCACCTGCACAGGACCTTTAATGGATTCCACATCAGTTTGGAGGAGTGCAAATATTGCTTTACACATGTTTTTCACTGTGGTTTTCTGGCCAGGGACTGTGGTCAGGATTTGTATATTCAGTGTGATTACTCTATGGTCTGGTCTTACCAGTGAGGGATACACTTCTCATCTTGCCATCCAGTACCCATGTTGCTGATTATCACATCCAGTATGCTTACCCCTCTTGTGGGAGTGGTACGTTGTTCCTGGGCATTTTGGTTTATGGATTCTATGAACTTTTGTCCTACAGTGTTGGGGCTAGTATAATGCTCCCAGTCTATGTCTGGGTATTTTCAGTCACCCAATATAATGTGGTTTGGAGGACTTGATATATTCATGTATTCCAGCATAGGCCAGGTGCAGTTCCTGGTGTTGGGATGGTAGTCTGTAGCAGGCTATAAACTGGGGGGCAGTTTTAGCCACTGTTACTTGACCATGGCTAGTCCATGCTGCTTCTTGTTGTGGTACCAACATGGGGGTGTGGTTATCCTTGACAATTATTGCTAGTCACCCTCCTTTTGTAGCTTGTTCCATGTTTTGAGGCTGTACAGCACAGTATGAGGTGTAACCTGATAGTGTTAGGGTGCTGTTGTGAGCCTTGACCCAGTTTTCTGTTACAGCACAGATATCAACATTCTCCATACTGGGTGAGTTTAGACTGCATGCATCTTGCTGTTTCGACTTCTGGCATTGGGTAGCATTACATCTAGGTTCTTATCCCTTCTGATACCTATGGAGGTAGGTTTGTGTTTTGAGCCTTACCTATTCAGGGCACGCTGTGGGTAACAACAGCCTTTGCCAGTATCCATACGCCTGCACTGATAGGTGCACGCCAGTCCTAGCAGGTGGAGCATCATGTCATGCTCAGCATGTCATCCCAGGCTGGCACACATTGGATCCCCTTTGACTAACTGCGATACTTCAGCCAATTATTGCACTTAATCATCTCATTGTCATATTGTGGCATGATGCTTGGTGAGGGTAGGATGTTAGTCAGGGTCCTCAGGTGTGCATATAGTACATGGTGTTACATTACTTAACACATGGCATTCATGCCTCAGGTGGTGCTGCAGGGCTGCCTTTGTCGGATGCACATATTACACTCCCTGTACATGTTTGTGAGCAGGTCATGTAATTTTAGGCATACCTGTTATTATTTGAGTGAGTCAAGGGGGTATCATTCCCAGGGTTCCTACTGAGCCAGTGTATGTGCTATGCCTCCTTCTGCTTACTGGGGCAGGCTCAGGTTGTTCCTCCTCCAAGTCACGCTCTGCCTGTGATGGCCTTGGCAATGGTGGGGGGCTGTTTGGCCCAGCCCTATGCTGGTCCTGCTGCAGCTGTTTTCGCAAGATCATATTATGTAGCATAGCACATACCATGACAATTTGGGTACATGTAGTTGGTGTGTACTGCAAGGCTCCACCAGATGTGTCCAGACACCGGAACTGTGACTTGAGCAGCCCAAACACATGCTCTATTACATTACGTGTTTATGCGTGTGCCTCATTATGGCGTTCCAGTTCAGGTGTGTGTGCGTTTCTGATGGGTGTCATCAGCCACGGCTCCAGTGCATAACCTGCATCCCCCACTAGGTGTCCGTGTGGGATGTCCCCATTGGCAAATGTCTGGTACAGCTGCGTCAAATGCCAGATGTGGGAATCATGGTAGCTCCCAGGGCAGCCAGCACACACATTCATTATTATGCCCTGGGCATCACACACGACCTGGCAGTTGATGGAGGGAAGCCCTTGCGGTTAATGTAGGCCCTACCCGCTCACCGGCTGGTGCTTTGATGCATGTGTATGCAGTCTATTGCACCCACTACCTCAGGGTATTCCACTATTTGCTGGAAGAGACGATATTGCTGGCCAATACCTCACGGGCATTGGGGAAATATACATAATCACTGACATGTGCTGACATGGCATCCAGGAACTGGTGCAGTACCCTGGAGGCTGATGCCTGTGATATCCCCATCATATCACCAGTTGGTCTCTGGAAGGTACCTGTTGCTAGTATTCTTAGGCCAACACATACCTTGGTTTCCACTGGGATGGGTTCCCCTCTGTTGGTTCTGTGTGTGAGGTGTGGCCTGCACAGCTCCACTATTTGCTGCAGGAGGTCTCTGTCCACTCTATAGCGCTCTACTATCTCCAGCTCATGTAACCCATGGTAGGTGACCCTGGGCCTGTACACTCTTCTCCGTCTCCTCACTGTGGGTTGTCTGGCACCATCTGCATTGTCACCACCCTCAGCAAGTCGCCTATGTCTCATTATGACAGCTATGGCATCCCCTAACATTTCTGCTCTGAGTTCAGCTTTTTCAGTTTTCACTTCTAATAGCTTACTCCTGTCTTGCAGTGTCTCTTGAGAGAAACATCTTGCACTGCTGTTTGCAGATTTTTAAGTGTTGGGCTGAGCTACTATTCTGCCTGTGTAATTGCCTGCATCTAATTGTTTTCACCTGCTAGCTCCAGCAGTATTCCCTGCTAGCTTCCTACTAATTCTGTTGCTTCCTTTTTCCTTTCTGTTTCCTCAGGGGGGAGCAACGTGTATACCAGCAGAAACACGCTCACAGTGGCTTACATGCGCACACATGCTTACACGGTTCAGAATCTGCTTATTCGGGTTAAAACACGCGCACACCAGCTCAAACAGTGTTACAGGTCTGCCAACAGGCTTCTACATGCTAAGTCTGCCCTACACGCCCGTACACCTCCGCAAACAATGTTAAACATCTACCAACACGCTCCCACATGCTCAGTCTGCCTTACATGCGCGCACACTGTCTTACCCTCGCTTCATGGCGTGTACACGTGTGCATGCACGCCCAGCAAGAAACTTTGGTGTAGGCAACAGTGTACACCTTCCATTTCTTGACTTTCCCATGCTTATGTTGTGGCACTCCTCTTTCCATGATATGTGTCTGACATCTGTCATGTAACTTTGACCTCCAATGAACTGCATTTCTTTCTGCCATTCCCCCCTGTGATGTCACCTATCTCCTACTCTGTTCCTCCCCCTTCTGTAACTCTTACACTACTCAGAATGTGCTCATTTGCTATGTGACAGTGGAATTCAGTATCCTAACACTCATTTGCATCAGATTGCCTACTAATGCTTAGTTACATGTCTTTGACTCAGCTTCCCCCCTTAGCAACCACTAAACAGTGGCCATGTTGTTTTTGGTCTGCTGGCCCCTGCATTGTAAATCCATGTATTGCATAAAACCCACATTTGTGGGTTTATAACCTTCATTTTTATGTTTTATACAGCGCAGCCCATTTGCACGGGGCTGCGCTGGGTTTAAACTTATAAAATTATATTTTTATTACTTTTGCATCAGGTTACCTTGCCAATGGACACATATTTGGCCATTGGCATGCTGCCTGACACATATGCACCCTTTATTTGGAGCTGACATGGCTCCATTGTGGTTTTTGCAGAAACGTACTCAGTTGTCAACTGAGTACATTTCTGCAGCTAAAACGGCTCTTACACGGGCTGTTTTGGGCTTCCTGGATCGTTAATCAACCTCATTTGCATGCTATTCGGCTGCAAGTGAGGTGATTAGCTTATCCACGCCCACTCCGTGTAAGAGACGTTTTAGCTGGTCTCTTATCCGGACTTTGGGCTGTTCCTGGATTGCGAAGGCTGCATGGAGTCTTACACTACTCTTAGACTCCGTGCAAGCCTTTGTGAATCCTGCCCACTGTTTATGTTAAAATATAAAATGAAGATTATTGTACATCAGTTAACATTATTTTCTTTAGTGATGTCTAACTCACAAATGTATTATTCAAATGCATTTATGTATATAAATTTTATTAATAAAAGGGTCCAATAAGTAAGCTTTTCAAGTACTGGGGATGCAAGCAAGTCACATCAGGTCTGATGTATCTACAATTAAACGGGCAGACTGAGCACATGATTTAAGAATTGAAAACTATTTCCAAGAAATGTAACATGTCTAACAAGGCAGACCATTACTTAGCGGTACTGAAGTACAGAAACAGACAATCCCAGAATGCAGCACTTTCATCAGCACAGTTATTGATGGGGATCAGACCAAGAGTAAAGTTTCCTACATCATTTGCTCTATTAGTGCTGGAAAGCAAACTGTCAGCTGTAGAGTTTTTTTCAAGGAGACAGTTTTATGATGTAGTAGCATAGAATAGTTTTAATCTTTTATTATTAAGGGAAAGAGAAGGTATCATAATTATGCTAGATCAGAGCTTCATGTAGAAATTACAGATCCAAGCAAATGGGGCTGATTTTACATCTTCCATTTTTTCATTTCATTTATTTCTACTTGTAAAATAAATTAGGTTTTAAATGCCTACTTTCTGTGATCCCAAGATTACAAGCAACATTGAAAACAAGAATATGCTTATTATATAATGGCTTAATAACGCTTTCTTAAATAGCAGTACATATAAATTCAGTGGAACAACATGCAAAACGTTTTGCCAAAAACTAGTTTATACTATAACACAGTAAAGACTATAATATTTTTTTTCATTAGTTGAGGAACTTTCCATAAATTGACAGCACAAATGTCTCAAAACCTTTCCTAATATTACTAAAAGGAGCAATAATCAAACAACGATATAGTGTGTAATCAAATGCAAAGAGAACAAGTAATAAATATGATCATTCAGTGTTAAAGCCTTGACAATAGAATATAGCTCACAGTGATGAGCACATTGGGGTTTAGCTGTCATAAATTGTAAGATGGCATAACATGCCATTTTGAGTGTATTATAATACCCCTACCACACACCGCAATAAAAGATAAATCATTATTAAACAATGACAACAGAGGAGAAGTTCCTAATAATATTTCTGAAAATAATTGCTTGCTTCATATAACTGGGAAAGATGCTTGAAAATATCAGCATTAATATTGCCAATATGATTTTTCAATGTCAAACAAGAATCAAACATCAGCCCGTGACTAAAAAGGGATCCACTCAGTCACAGGTTGTAAAGGAATGTCATGTAAGCTGCACTGGGGAAGAATATAAAAAAAACATGCTGCATGTTAAATGACATACCTCAATTCTGATTTTTGTGGCATCGTTTTGTACTACCCATTGATTATGAGAGAAGAAAAGTGTGCATCTTGTCTGCATACATTAATAACCAAGAATCGAGAGAAACATTATGTAATCTACTCATAATCAACAGTAAAAAAAGACTTTAATTAAGGACCTTTACAGGACACTTACACACATAATTAAATAACTAAACAATATTCACTAATCCTGGTACAGCATAAATCTGAAAATACCATGTTATTACATCCATGATCATGTCTCGATTTGAAAGGAAGAGTTATGTAACTTTATGGCAATCTGTATTAAAAGTTTTAGACAGGTCAATAAATGAGCCTAAACTGTTGTTTGTTTAGTCATGGCTATTATAAATCTTCTCCATTAAATTAACGTTAGATGAAAATATTGAATGCTGTCTCTTCTTCCAGAAAGCATGCTGAAAACTCTGTCATGTTTTTTTTTTTTTAATCTGGCTCAAAGTAGTCCATCAACAGATGGGACAGTAAATAGCATAGCTGCCTTAGAGCAAGGGTTTGTCTGGTTGTCGCTACTTTTGTTCTGCTCATGTTGGTTTCTTCTCGGTACTCCAGTTTCCTCACATATCGTAAAGGCATGTGGTAGGTAGACTGTTGACTATAAACTGTTCAAACGTGTATAACTGTGATGAAAGTAAAGCCTGGCAGTCTACCTCCAGTCCCTACTAGCCAAGTAAACTTTGTAGATGGTGTCATCTGTTTATAGGGTCAGTACAGTATCTCAGCAGCACTGGATAAATGGAGCCCATTAACTCAGTGACAATCAGTTTTTAAAAGATGTTAGAAACTGGAGATAAAAGTGCTATGTAAATACAAATTTTCACTTGATTTTTCTTACTTTGTTTTTAAACACAGGCACTAAGGCTGCTCTTTTCCAGAAGGCAACTTAATTTTAAAGGAAAATTAAATAAATTTGTATTGGGCAAAGTGAAAAAGTGTACAAGAAAAGATCAAGCCTATCAAAAAAGGTTTCATAGAGGGGAGCCTGTCAGGTGTTTAAGCACTCCTTCAGCAAGTGCTGATGTCATGAAGTAAATTCACTGAAAACCACTTTCAGAGTCAGTGTGGAGTTTGTCATTTACTCACTGTTGAACAACTGTGGAATTGGTATACATAGGTGTGGAGGTTCCCTCCCTCACAGTTGAGAACCCTTGTAAAAAATAGTTTGAGGTTCACTGAATGTGGGTCTCAGCAAGTTATTTTTGTAGCTTGGGCACTCAATGATATTCAGTGAATTGACATGATTCCTTCTGGCATCACCACAATAGCATTATAAGCATGATCAACTGAGAAAAAAGAGAAGGAAGAACCTTCAGTGGAAAATTCATGTGCCCAACTTTATAATTGCATTATTGCGTAATGGTGGCAGGAACATATGTTTCCACTGTTTTTACCAACTTGATCATCAGCACTGAAGATATAAAATGGCTACAGAGAAATGAGCCTCATGATGCACAGCAGAAGTCTGCACGTGAAGTAGCAGCTACACGTATGTATAGAAGTACTGTTCAGTCAGCATGCTGGATATTGACAAACAACACCAAAAAACACAGGGCTAATTTTTTGGCATTTAAAGATGCTAAAGGCTTATTTGAAGCAGAATATGGTCCCTCAAAGACTATGAGTGTTTGTGGAACCTGGCATTGATGCAATTTTTCTTAGCAAGTGGGGAGCAGTTCAAAATGTAGCATCATTAATGTTTGTTGACTTCTTAGTTCATATTTATGATTAAACTATTGATGAATTAAATACAAATGTCGCTACAGCTTTTTATCATATGCAAAGCTTTTCAGCTTTGGCTAACTATGGGGAGCTATTTGATAAATATAAAAAATAAATTAATGAAAGAGGAAAAGTAGTGCAGGCAAGGAAAGTTAAAAAGTGTAATAGGGAATCTGACTGAGTATGAAAGAATTGTTGCCTTTTCATGGAGAAAGCAAAAAAGGACTGTACGTTTTTCTGAGAAATAGGCAACTAAGAATAAGGGGAAGGGGAAAGGCAGCATCAGTCAGAGCCTGTGTTAAGATACCAAGATCCTACTACTGAATTATCTTCAGTAGTGATACAGAATCAGAGATGGGTGACTTTCCTTCCCTCTTTGAGCAAAACGATAACAGAGATAATCGAGAAAGCATCAGAACAACAACACTCATCCATCTACCTACGTAACTGAGTGAACTAATTCAGACTTCAACAAGGCCTCTTTATTCCTCCCACAAGGAGGCTATCAGAGAGAGTCTCCTGGATCTGCTAGCTAAAGTGATTTTATCTGGACTAATCCTTTGTACTCTGTTCCTTTGAGCAAAAAGCCTATGACTGTAGTAACTATGCCAGGTATATTAAAAGATATAAATATAAACATGGTGGCAGAAGACATGCCCTGAAAAGAAAAAATGTGAGCAATGCTAACACAAATGAAGTAAATGATAATTTAATTGGGGATTTGACTGATGTAATTTTAACACCTAATCAGATTTCTGTATTGAATAAAGGGCTGGGCTTCATTCCCAATTTTTGTGACACATACTCAAATTGTGAACAATGTTGTACAGTTTAGTAGGATTTTAAATTTGAAATATTGGCATGTCACATACCCTAGTGAAGAAGTTGGACAGTTTGCTTCTTTCAGTTTTTAAAAAAATATCTTTATTGAATTATCACTTATGGCATAGGCAAACATATTTATATAAATGAAAACAAACCACATTGACATATTTTCAATTTCAAACATTATGCATCACTTAGCATCTTCTGCACAGTCATTTTCAGTCAAACTTTACTTAGCTCTTTCAGTTCCTGCCTTCCCCAAACCTCATTCCTCCTCCAAAACATTCTGCATGTATTCTTCCCATATTCCCATTTTTTCTATGAAATTTACTCCTAACCTTTTCTAAAGATCCCACTTCCAGTTATTTTATCTGTGTTACTATATTCATTTTCTAGTGCATTTGATTTAGACTTTGATTTCCATTTCCTTTTAACAGCTTTTTTGGCAGCCACCAGAATTAAACTTGGGGAGGCCTTACTACATCTATAACACAGCTCAAAAAATCATTTCCTTAGTTACAGCAATTTGCTCGCCCTTTATAAATCCACTTTCAAGCTATCATACCATCTAGTGGTTAAAAGTTTTGAATGAGCACTTTTACATAAACTTAATATGTGTTGAAATGATATTTTTAGGAATTATAGATATAATATCAGTAAATTAGAAAGACAGGCTTTGGATGAACTCAAAAACAGTTTGGGGGTTACTATTACTAAAGCTGATAAAGGTGGGGCCATAGTCATCAAGTCCAAGGATGATTATGAGTATGAAGTGGAGATACAACTTAAGGATAGGGAGTTTTACCACTCATTGGTTTTGGATCCCAATAATTATTTTAAAAGGAGGATTGATCATTTTTTGGATAAAACATGGGACAAGGAGATTATGGATAGACAGGTATTGCAACATTTGAAGGTGGAGAATCCCAGGCTGCTGTTGTTACTTTTTAAGATCTATAAAGGTATTACCCCCTCCCTTGCTGGCCAATAGTTTCTGGTATTGCTGTGCTCAGTGAGCCTGTGTCTTGTTTTCTGGAAAAATATTTAAAACCCATACTTTCATTGTTAAAATATATACAAGACATATCTGATTTTTTTAAGTTATTGAAGGGTTTGATTTTTTTGTCTACTTCTTTGATGTGTACGCTTGATGTACAGTCTTTGTGTACTAGCATCCCCCATGAGGGGGGTTTATGTGCGGGTCAGTATTTTTGGAAAAACCCCAAATGTATATGGGTGAAATTCTGTGGAAGGTTGGGTGCCAGGCTGGCAACTCAACACCGTAAAACTCCATTGCCAATCATGAGTGGACAGGTGATCCGCTGTGGCGACCCCTAACCTGGAAAAGCTGAAAGAAGAAGAAGAAGATTTTTATAATGTACTGCTGGAACACGTTCTGACAAAAATGTTTTTTACTATCAAGATAGATGTTTTCTACAAATGAAAGTGAGCCCCACTATGGTGTTGACATTTGCACCAGTATATGCAAGCATATTTATGGACTATTTGCAGGAATTTTATATTACGAATGTTAAGAAAAATCCTTATATTTGAGAAGTAGATTTGTAGAAATGCTATTTGAATGACTGTTCACTTATGTGAGTGGGACAACATGGGGCATTGTCCCTACTGGCTGAGTTTTTAAATAGAAATCAAATTGGTACTATGTTTACTGCTACAAGTCTTAAAGAGAATGATTTTTTGGATCTTTCCTTTCCAACCACTTCCTCACCAGCTGGTCTAGGTGATGTGCAAACGCTGTTTTTCTTTTATTTTAGTAATGTTTTGTCTGTATTGACTGTTGAATTGCTGGATTATTGCAACACCAACATCGGGCTTCATATTACACAACCTAGTATTCCCGAGGATTACTAGTCTGCAAATCATCCCGCTGACCTTTCACTGCCCCATTAAAGCTGGACCTCCCACCTGATCAGCAGTACACACAGAGGCGGTTGTTTTACTAACCCTTTTGCAAAAATAAGTATGTTATAGTAATTTCACTCTAGCCTGTGTATTAACCTGCTGTGAGGCTACCTGCACATCACCTTGCTGACTTTCTGCCGTACCTGCTCTTACTCTCCTACTTAGCTGCTCCTCTACCCGCTACTCTCAAAAGTTCCCTTCTCCTTCATAATATCCCTCCAGCTGCCTTTATCTCTCCACATGCAGAAATATACACTTCCAGTACTTGGTCTTTCCCTCCTCCACAGCTTGTCTACTTTGGTTTTAATGCAGGAAGATTCTGTTATTTCTTTCTCTGTTTGCCTCCTTCTGTTCCCTTTTCCTACTCTCTTGTCACTTTCTAAAATTGTTTCTGTAGGGATTCTTAGACAACCAGGTGCAATATAAACTGGATCGATATATCCCATCAGCATCCCACTACCAACATTAACCTATACAACTATACACAACTCATCACTAACATAACCAAACCCAGCAAAAATAACAACAAAGGCTCAGTCCCGGACTGGATCTTGGTTTCTGATCCTAACAAAATCTCCTCCTCAGGTACCTTACCAAACAATATTAGTGACCACTCACCTGTCTATATAATATGGTATATCACACCATCACTAAGTAACCATCAGTGCAAGCTAACAAGGGTCTTATCCCACTTTTGCCCTACCACCTTCAATGCAATCCTACAAATTATTAACTGGGAAGTTTTAAAAACACTTCCCATCAGCGAAGCTGCAGAATTCTTCAACTCAGCTTTCCTTAGAATCTTAAATAGAGTAGCCCCACTCCGTTGAGAGAGAGTTAAAACTAACCCCACCATCTGGCTTACCAAATCCACAAAGCAAATTTTGACTAACAGGGACAAGGCATGGAAATCATGGCTAAAAAAATAAAACCCCACCAACTTCACTGTATATATACAGCTACACAACCAAGCTAAATGCCTAGTTATGAGAGACAAAAAAGAATATTACCAAACTCCTCAAAACCAACATAAACAAACTCAAAAGAAATTTTGAATTGCAATCAGTTCCTACTTTACCCGGGTTCAAAGAACAATCCATGTCGCAACCCAGAAAACTCCCATCAAGATTGCATCACTGTTTAACTCATATTTTATTGACACCATAGACAAGCTCATTTCCACATTCCCACAAACTGACCCCAGCTCTACAGAGCCAACATTACCATACTCTTCAAACACCTCTCAACCTAGCTTCTCCCTCTCACACATACCAACCTCCACTATAAAAAATCCTACATAAGCTTAAACCTTGTATTAATGCACCTGACAACCAACCTGCTGAATTCCTACAGATATCTGCAAACACCATTACCTACTCCATTAGCATACTTCTTAATAGATCTACTCAGGAGTCCCAGGTACCACAAATTTGGAAGAAGGCATATATTCTTCCTCTACACAAAGGTGGCAAAAACTGCAATATCTCCAACTTATGACCCATTGTGATTCTCTCTCCCATCTCCAAAATTTTAGAAAAATGTATCCATACTCAGCTTCTAAAGCACCTAGTTTAAAACCAAACCCTCTCTCCCACTCAGCACAGCTTCAGGCCTGGACATAGTACTACCACAGCTCTCATTTCCTTCATGGGCACAGTAAATTGGGCCCGTGACACTGGCAACATTATCTCTGCACTATTTCTCAACCTCTCTAAAGCATTTAATACTATATCCCATTCACTTCTTCTCATCAAAGTCTCCAACTTAGGCATTCACCCCCCACATTAACCTGGTCTTCTAGCTATCTCTCCAATAGGCAACAATCTACCAAGTGGCAACATTCTTTCTCACCTTTTCTTAACACAATCACAGTGTTCCACAAGGATCCATAGTGGGCCCCTTGTTATTTAACATATTCATCAACAGCTATCATACTGCTCTTACTCAAAGTACCATCATCCAATACACAGATGATTCTACCATCATCTGCACTGCCACATCCATATCTAAACTTCAAAAACTTACCCAAGATGCCTTCACTTCCACCGAAACTTGGATGCCCAACAATCACCTCACTCTAAACCCTAATAAAACTGAACTCCTAATATTCACCCCAAAAGAAACCATCCTCCTCTACAAAAATTATTTCACTATCTAGGCCAAAAGCAACACCATTATAGAAGTTGCACCAAGTACCAAACTGTTAGGTGTTACAATAGATGAAAACCTTACATTTGACCTCCACATTCACAGCAGCATAAAAAAAAACACACATCCAAAATTAGGCATGCTCTACAGACACAAGCATTTCCTTAGCCACAAAGCAAAGCTGTCACTCACCTTCCTGCTACCATCTCTGTTATATGGTGCCCCTATCCTTACCGATATCCAGTCCTCTCTTAAATCCAAAGTCAACACATGCTACAACAAAATCGCTAAATTTGTAACAAATGCTAAATTCTCAGACTACCACTGTGCAACCCTGCAACAACTTAGCTGACTTGAACTCTTACATCATCTCACATATTTACAATTAACTACTGCACATAGACTTATACACAGACCTTCAGACTGCCCTTCTCTTTCATCTATACTGACTTTGTACCATCCTAACAGAGCTCTCAGATCTGAAAACAAGCTACAGCTCAAAATCGTAAAGCCAAACCTTCCACCTGGACAAATGTTCTATTCTTTTACTGTTTCTAAGCCATTGAACTCTTTTCCATCACCAATCAGAACTGCCAGCAATCCTGTTCTCTTTAAGAAGTCCCTTAAACATCTTACTTCTTTCTGGCACTGCTCATGTCCTAAATCTGCACTCCCTTAAACCTGACTCCCTCCATTATAACTCCATAAACCACCAATCTCTTGTACTTTCTCCTAAATCTATTAACTTACCCATATTAAAACCTCACAGTTCAATAAATTAATGTTCTATTTATAGGAACTCACTCACTCATGACTGTAAAAACACTGCATAACATCTATTTTGAACACTTGAATATAGCATGATGATCATTTTGCTATATTTGTACTAGTTCAACTGCAACCTATCCATTTCTTCTGAACTGTGTATCATCATAAAGGTAACATTCTAGTGTGCCTATCTTAAACTAGTGTTTATATAACACTGCAAACCTTTCATTGTTTGTAAATATTATAAATGTAATTAGTTGTGTGTTAGCTATAACTAGTGATTATATTACATGTAAACTCTTGAATTGCTTTTGTTAAAGTCATGTGATTCATATTATGTTTGTTGTTTAACCTTATGGAGCTTTTCTCTTCAGGTCTCCACTGAAAATGGTTTCACCTGGCCCAGTGATCCTTCGTGGTAAGCAAATGCATATAAATAAAAGTCAGTAAAAATGAATATGGTACAATCCATACCAGGGGGTTGCCATAAGCCTTTTAAAAAAACTTGTTGCTGTTAACCATCAGCTGTCATCCAGAACATGTTTCAAAAACCATATGAAAATCACACTTTATTAGATTAAAGAGAATTTGAAACACACAAGAAAGCTACAATGAAGAATCATTGAGTAATTTACTGAAGGCTAGATTGTGTGATTGAATGCTTTGAATGTTGATTTAGTTAAAGAAGAGGTTTCTAATGTGACAAGAGCACAGGTATTACAGTACAAAGAACAACCAATAATCAGAGTGGAACGCGTGAAGTTATACACCAACCAATAAATCCAAAGAACTCCAGTTGTTTTCCAAGGTCATTAAAGGCCACCTCCAATGTATATCTTATACATTTATTGTACAATAACGCACACTAACACCATAAAATACACTGCTTCAATGGATTTAGCGCTTTCATTTCCTAACCCGGAAACATCATCAGAGTCAACTTTCTCATCCCACCTTACCATTTAAATAGACCCAACACCTATCCCACTGGTCATAAGTTAATTGAAACTCATTTTTTAAAAAAACACTCTGCTTAAAAACTACTATACTTATTTGATTTTATATAACTTTTTAAAAAAAATTCTTGCATAAACACACTATATTAATTAAATAATGCACAAACCATATATAAAAAAAAACATTGCACATATTTAATCACATTTTACAGAATACAAAATAAATTCTACAAAAATCCTATAAAAATTCTTCCTTATTCATCGGTATTTTATCAGTATATTATCTGTATATTACTGAATAAAATATTTAATTTTTATTATTTAATATTTAATATTTAATATCTGTTTGCTCTAATTCTAAGTCTAAGTGCTGGCACTAGTGAAATATGGTAATTGAGGCCAGGTGGGTTACAAGCATCCAACTGTAATTGCCATATTAACTCCCTTAATTCCAGTTGTGTTTCTGTACTCTAAATCCATCATGCAGTGAATACTCAGAGTTCAGATCACAATTGTTTTATTTCTTTTGTTAGCTTAGTTAGTCAGGGAGAGCAGGCAGCATGTCAGCAGAGGAGTACGGAAAGCTGACAAGGAGCCAGCTGGCTGAGATGTGCCAGGCTAGGGGACTGGTACATGGAAACCTGACAAAGGCAGACATGATTGTAGCTTTGATCACAGCTGCATCAGAAAACAGCAACCAGGAGAGCGATCAAACTAGCAGTGGAGATGTGCCACAATCAGAGAATGGAAAGCTCAACCTTTCTGCAGAGGACTTAAAAATCCATCTGGAGCTAAAGAGACTTCAAGTTGGAGGCCAGGCATATGGAAATAGAAGCAGCTGAGAGACTGAGAGTAAGGACAATGAGAAACTATGATAGTTGCAGGCTGAGAAGAATGAGAAACTGCTACACCTGGAAGCTGAGGAAAAGGAGAGGCAGAGGCAGCATGAGAAGGAGATGCTAACTCTTCAGCAGAGTCATGGAGGTAATGGAGAAGGGAATAACTGGACCCCAGAAGCACAAAAGGTCAGTAAATTTGGATAGTTTCATTCATATGTTTGAGAGGGTATGTAAACAGTATGATGTTGACCAAAGACTCTGGGTATAGTTCCGCCCTTACTCCATGGTAAAGCTGTAACTGTGTTGTCTAAAATGTCTGACGTTGATTGTTTTAATTATACTACGGTGAAGAACTGTTTGTTACAATTGTTTAAGCTAACACCTGAAATGTATAGGAAAAAGTTTTGTGAGCATAGACACAAGGCAAATGAAAGTGTGTGTAAATATGATGCTGAACTGAGCACTTATTTTCATAGGTGGGTGAGTGAATGTCAGGTCACCAATTTTGAAGGGCTGACAGACCTTTTGGTGAGGGAACAAGCCCTTAGCACTTTGCCTGAGGATATGAAAATCTGATAAGCTGATAGACAATGTGCTACTTCACATGAGATGGGGAAGAAGGGAGACCTATACCGAGCAAGCAGGGCATCCCTGCACAGAAAAGGGACCCCCAGTACAGCTCATGGGTCTAAAGGAACCCATTGTGGGCAGCACAAACTACTCCAACAGAATCTGCCAGTAGCAGGGGAAGCCACTAGTCCAAGTACACATCCAGGACCTAGGGTTAAATGTTTTGAATGCAACCAGTGGGGCCATGTGGCAGTCAGGTGTCCATGGAGGCAAGGTGGGGAACAAAAGTTGAGAGAGCCAGTAAGTGAGGAAGACAAAATGCCAATAGTAGGTTGTCTTGAGACAACAAGGGTACTGAACTACAATCCTGCAGATGTCCTGATAGGGAAGGATTTTGATGAGGCAGTTATTCTTTCAGCATTTCCCAGTTAAGGGTCACCTCAGCGGAACTCTGGTCCACTAATGATTGGCAGTAGATTTTCAATGTGCCAAGGTGCCAGCTCGACGCCCAACCTTCAACAAATGCACGCCCATTCACGCATGTCTTTCGAACACCACTCGACTACGTGGAGGACATGCAGACTCCACACAGAAGGTGCTCTAGCCAAGAATCGAACAGGAGAACCTCTTGCTGTGAGGCGACAATGCTACCGCTGCACCACCGCGGAATTATTTTGATGTGTTAATGCAGTTGCATCTAGTCAGGCTTCAAGACAATCATGTGGATCTGGTAGCCTGGGGGAGACCCAGACAGACTGCATACGTGCAGCCAGGACTGCTGAGGTGGTTACTTCAGGGAGGAAGCTACACTGTAGCAGTGAGACTGAAGGTGAGCCACAGCTGCTTGTGGGTACTGATGTTCCCTTGGACAGAGTGACTGCAAGGACAGAAGTGAGTAGTAGTACCCAGGCTGACAGTGAGGGACCACTGTCAGAGGATCCCAGACTTCCTGTGGAAGGGGAGCTGGGAAGGGTAACAAAGACAGAGTTGAGACAAGCTCAGCTCTCAGATCCTACATTGTAAGGCCTGAGGCAGGTAGCTAGGGAGGCACCGGATTCTCAAGGGAAGGGAGAATCTGTATACTGGGACAAAGGGTTGCTGTATAGAGAGTGGACCCCTGAGGGAGGGCTAGAAGATGAGAGAGTACAGCAGTTTGTAGTGCCTAGAGCCTACCGTCTGGTGCTTCTAGCCATAGCCCATGATATTCCCTTTGCAGATCATATGGACATAAAATGTACAAAGAGACATATTATGCAAAACTTCTATTGGCCTGGAATTTCCAGAGGTGTAACAGGATACTGCAGGAACTGTGAGCAGTGCCAAAAGATAGGCAAGGCAGGAGGCAAGATGAGAGCTCCTTTGATGCCTTTCCCTGTAATTTAGGAGCCATTTCAAAGGGTAGCTATGGATATTTTGGGGCATCTGAGTACCCCAAGTTCCACAGGGAAAAAGTATATCCTAGTGGTAGTAGATTATGCTACACGATACCCAGAGGTAGTGGCTCTGTCCTCCATTGAGGCAGAAAAGGTTGCAAATGCTTTGTTAGAAATTTTCAGCAGGGTAGGTTCCCAAAGGAAATACTGTCTGACAGAGGTGCCAATTTCAAGTCAGACCTGCCGGCTTGTCTGTAGAGGTACTGTGGGGTGAAGCACATGAAGACCACCCCCTACAATTCCCAGACTAATGGTCTTGTTGAGAGGTTAAACTCTACAATCAAGCCCATGCTACGGGCATTTGCAGACCAGTTTATGTGGGAGTGGGACAAATATTTGCCCCATGTGTTGCTTGCTTACAGAGAGGTTCCCCAGGAATCCACAGGTTTTTCACCCTTTGAGTTGCTGTATGGGCATAGGGTGAGGGGACCTCTAGATTTAATTTGAGATGAGTGGGAAGGTGAGTGTGAATCTCACAAGGAGTCTGTTGTGGCATATGTCCTAAACCTCAGCACAAGGCTCAGGGAACTCATGGGCTTGGCCCAGGAGAACCTGGCAGAAGCCCATCAACAGAAAAGAGTGTGGTATGACAGGAATGTTTGAGCTAGAGAGTATGCTGTGGGTCAGCAGGTAATGGTTCTCATTGCTGTCAGACACAACAAGCTGCAAGCAGCTTGGGAGGGACCCTACAAGGTGGTAAGAAAGGTAAGTGATGTTAACTACATGGTGGAACTGCTAGGCAGGAGGCAGGGGCACAAATTGTACCATATTAACATGATGAAACCTTACCATGATAGGGAGGCCTGCAGTGGATTGCAGGAGGAGTCTGAGGGAGATCTGGTGACTGATCTCTTCAGTGAGGCTCGGACTGACACCTCAGTGGAAGAAGTAGCACTGTCCCAGCCACTATCTCCTGCCCAAGTTCGAGAAATCTGAGCAGTGTTACAGGAGTTTGGGGATATGTTCACTGGGAAACCAGGGTGCACCCACCTGGTACAGCACCAGGTGGATGCAGGACCCCAAAGGCCTATTATGCAGGCCCCTTATAGGGTACCTGAGAGAGTCAAACAGACTCTGAGGGAGGAGATACAGGAGATGTTGGAACTAGGGTTAATTCAAGAGGCCAACAGTCCCTGGGCCTCTCCAGTGGTACTGGTGCCAAAGAATGATGGTAGCACCAGGTTCTGTGTGGACTACAGGAAATTAAATAGTCACACAGAGTCAGATGCTTACCCTATGCCAAGGACAGATGAGGCCCTAGAGCAGCTGGGTGGGGCTAAGTGTCTTACAACCATTGATCTTACCAAGGGTTACTGGCAGGTGCCCTTGACTCCCAGAGCTAAAGAGAAGTCAGCCTTTGTGACTCCTTTTGGCTTGTATGAGTTCACAAAGATGCCCTTTGGGATGAAAAATGCCCCAGTGACTTTCCAGAGGCTGGTAGATCATATCCTAGCAGAAGCAGGAGGGTTTGCCCTTGCTTACCTAGATGATATTGTCATCTACAGCCATTCCTGGCAAGAGCACCTTCAACATGTCAGGGAGGTGCTGGGCAGACTACAGAGGGCAGGGTTGACCATTACACCCAGCAATGTCAGGTGGGTATGGTAGAGGTCTCCTACCTGGGACATAGAGTGGGGAGTGGTAGGAGCAGGCCAGAACCTGCCAAAGTAGAAGCCATTCAGGCATAGCCTGCACCTGTTGCCAAAAAGCAGGTGAGGGCATTCATAGGGACAACAGCATACTACAGAAAGTTTGTCCCCAGTTATAGTACCATATCTGCTCCCCTCACAGACCTGAGAAGGAAGAACAGGCCAGATAAGGCAGTGTGGACCACAGCATGTGAGCAGGCATTCCAAAAGCTTAAAGAAGCTTTGGGAGGACCCCCTGTGTTAGCCAGTCCAGATTACAGCAAATAATTTGTTGTGCAGGTGGAAGCTTCGAACCATGGGGTGGGGGCTGTACTTAGCCAGATTTCTTCAGAGAGAGAAGAGCATCCAGTGGTTTATCTCAGTCATAGGCTCCAACTCAGGGAGGAATGCTATACAGCTGTAGAAAAAGAATGTCTAGCCATAGTGTGGACACTGCAGAAACTTCAGCCTTATCTGTATGGAAGGAAATTCACTATAGTGACAGATCACACTCCCCTAACATGGTTAAACAGAGCCAGCCAGCAAAATGCCAAGTTGCTAAGATGGAGCCTAGGGTATGATATGTCAGTGCAGCACCGCAGTGGGATTAGTAATGCCAACGCAGATGGGCTCTCAAGACAGAGAATGGGATAAGGTATATTCAGATAGACCTAACCCTCTCAAGCAACGTTTCTCAAGAGTCACTTGAAAAACTAGCTTGAGTTCTCCGGGGGGGGGGGGGAGATGTGTGAAGATAGGAAAAGGCTGTTAGCCTAGCCAAATAGAATTTTGTAGATAATTCTGTCATGTGTAAATATTAATGTAAGCCACAGGCCTGTTCTCAAATGTGAAAAGACTGCATTAGATATTGAACTGCAAACCTATGAACCTATGAACCTATGAACCTAAAAATGTAACAACAGTGCACTCTGCGGTAACAAAGCTGATAAGTCAATTCTTTGCTGTCAAAATTTGAAGCTGAGATGTCTAGAAGGAGGCCTATTATTTTGAGGCCAGAGTTAATGGCGAGAATTTGCATGTATAATTTCTTTTATTGCTCTGGTTCCTGACCAGCTGCAGGATCAAAGGGACTATTAACCTCTGAGAGTCTGTTAACCTGGGAACTAGAAAGAAATTATGTAATCTGAAATGAATCAGTGGTACTGTGTTTTCAATTAAGGACAGAAAGAATGAAAGCATGAGAGCAATTGTCTTGAGAACATCCAGCTCACCACTCTGCCTGTGTCTATATGTAAGTAGGATCTTAGACTTTAGTGTTTTCTCTTAGAAATAGCTAGGAATTAGAAAGATTAAACTAGTTTGTTTTTCTGTGATGTCAGAACTTTTCTACTGTGTTATTTTAAACATTTCTCTGTGATCTCTGAACTCTTGACTAGCACTGTGTAGTAAGAAGTATTGTCTTGTGTTTTTTATGTATTATTAAATATTTTTAAACCTTTCAACTGTGGCTGTTTTGTGTAGAGAATATTTAAGCTCTAGAGTACATTGCATATATATATATATAGTGATAATGTACCAAGTCACTCCAAATAAGCTTTGCTGTTCAGTCACACTTACCATTTGGATAATAATATTTCACAGTAATAATTGGGCACTCTTTAATAAGGGCCATTGAGTAGCTGATAAATACTAGTGGGTGGTGACAATTGGTACTACCGCATAGTTTGGGTAAAAGGGGCACAGCTGGAGAACCTGTGCCAGTCTTCCCCAGGAGTGTCTGTGTGGTTGTATATAACTTTTATCTCAAAGTGTGTGTGTGTCAGCTACTTGGGCAGGGGCACGAAGCACTGGTTGGACAGAGATGGTGCTGGAGGTTCTAGCTTGCCCTCTAGGCTGAGATGTGGACCCTATAGCTGTGCCATTGGGGAGTCTTATTGGGGACCTGGAGAGAAAGGGAGAAACCAGCCCCTGACTGACTGTGATCTCTGTGTGCTCTTAAGGGAAATTGTACTTTACTGTGTGTGTATTTGCTATATTTGCCTATATGGATGCCCCTCATTGGTGTTAGTGGTGAAGATTGAGGCTCCTTGATTGCTGGGCCAGTGCACGGGCATAACAATATATATAAAAGCATCTTATTTCTAATAAAGGGGGGTCTCACATGCTTGCTATGAGGTGTAGTATTCCTTGAAGATGTGCAAGTAGTGTGGAGTTGGACTCATGTAATGAGGTGGGATTCAGACTTGTGAGTAAAGGCTTGATGATGGTCATAGCCCTCAACTGTACAGGTTTTCACAGAATGTCCACATGTCTGCCTCATATTTTTGGTGTGTCCTCCCAAATATCTGTCCCTACCTGGTAAATAGTAGAGGACTGGAGTCATTAAATAATGACAAACATTTGATTTTAAGACTCCACATCCTTTGGAAAAGTAATGTTAATGCAAAACCTACTATTCTATTAACTTTCTAAGTCTGTAAGAGCAATATTTTAAATCTGTCCCTTGTTTATTTTAAGGCCACCATGTTAGAATTGTATCCATTTACTATATAATCTCTTCTGTTACAGATATGATAACATGCTCAGTCTACCAAGGCCAACCTGCCTGAAGCCCAGAAATCTGATTTTGAACCGTAGTGGCTGTCACTTGCTCCTAGATGAATGCTAAGTGCTGTACTGCATTTGCCCTCTTTATATCCACTTGAGACCACCATATCTAAGCATACCCCTTCTCCAGTGGCTGTAATACCAGCTGCCCAAAAGTCTGATCCATGCATGCATAGAAAAAGAATGCTGCTTACCTGTAGTTGATATGTTTCAAACACAATGAGTTTGTTGGGTCCAACAATAAGTTTTATCATTCTAGGTCTTCCTTCTCTCATTGTCATTTACTTTGTTTTCCTGGTATAGAGTTTGTAAACAACTGCTCTGTGAACTATAATACTATTTCCTGCCTCTAAGATGACCCAGTGTGCTATCCCATTTCCATTCTTACCTGTTAATTATGCTACTTTGGATCTTTATTTTGGAGAAAACTGTTCCTACTCCAGTTTCACCCTTCCCACCCCTGACTTACTATTATAATAGTAGAGCATGGGTTAAGGACAAGTACAGCTGTCTTCTAGACAGCTGACTCCAAATGAATGCCATTAGTCTGAAAGCAACACATTTATTTCTTATTTGTAACATTACCTACTGTCCCCTGACAAAAACAAAATAAAATTTATGATGATATCTATAACAAATTGGTTAAAGAACTTAAACTTTTGATCTTTGTATATATCTGTAATCAAAAAATAATCTTTTGATGAAAATAAAAGCTTAAATAGAGGAAGTTCACATGTATTAAGTTAAAGAAGATAATTAGAAACAAATCAGCAATTTTTCACGGTCACAAGATAGACCAATTGTTAAAACTACTCATACAAACAACTGGTTATCACTTAAGTGGGTTACTGAATATTTAAGGTATAATCTGCTTGACCATTGTATAGCACTGTCTGGGCAACCATAGAGACCAGTCTGTTGTTTTGTAGTTACACATTAGTCTGTCTAACTAGTGTACAAAACCAATCACTAATAATTAAAGTTATTACCTTGCAGTAATGAAGAAGAATCCCATTCCTGGCTGTGGCTGGAACAAAAAAGGCAGTATTTATTTTGCAAGTTAAAGTATGATAACACATTATGCTCTACAACTATCAGATACAAATTTTACCCAGGTGTACTGGATTCACACAAATAGGGAGACAGTACAAGTCAGTCCAAGGTCTGAATCCCTCAGTGTCGTATTTGCATACTGTGTGACTCTAAGCAAATCATTTAATTGGCTGAGTGCTTCTGGGTTATCCTGAAAAGAATCATTGACAAGTAAGCTTACCTGGCGAACAACAAATAAAAAGAGAAAGAGAGAGAAAGAAAGAGAGAGAGAGAGAGAGAGAGAGAGAGAGAGAGAGAGAGATAAAATGTTCAGTTACAGTGCATGTAATTTTGTTTGATGCTTTTTTTCCATTTTCTTAAATAACTTAAAAGCTCCATGGCACCACTAAAACTAGATGAGTGTTAAGTTTTATTTCAAAAGGAGGCTCAGCTTCAAAAGTAACAATAAAACTAATAGAAAGCATACCAGAAGTCATTGTAGTTGTTTGTGGTTTCCAGTAGCTATGAATGGGCTGCCTGCTGTATTCAAACAGAAATTGCTGCATAGGATCTAAGGTCTAAGGCCAACAGCTGTCTGTTTGTGTGATGTGCTTTGGTAGGTAGTCTTAATGGAAACTGTGACCTAGGAGGTTATAATATGGGTGAGGGACAGTATTATTTGAGGTGCATAGAAGAATAAACAAAAATGGTAGAAGGCACTGAAATGCTTATGAAATGCTCAAATGTATGATGGCTCAGATAGGAAGGGACTGTAACATTTACCAGTAATAAATATCTAATGTGCTATTAAAAATCTTCAGATATAATGTTCTTGTTTATGTGATTTTACATTATCTCATTTAAGCCTATATAGCACCTTTTTTGTATACTTCCATTTAACACCCATAGCTCCTTCTGGCATCAAGACCTTTCTTGGGTCTGACTTTTTAACTAAATGACTTACCAGCTTATTTTGTGTCTTTTGGTTTTCCCGGTTAGGGGTCGCCACAGCGGAACTCCGGTCCGCTAATGATTGGCAGTAGATTTTTACGTGCCGAGTTGCCAGCTCTGACGCACAACCTTCAACGAAGGTACACCCATTCACGCATGTCTCCACACAGAAGATGCTGTAGCTGAGAATCGAACAGGACAACGTCTTACTATGAGGCGACAACACTACCGCAGCACTACCACCGCAGTACTTACCAGCTTATACTAGGTAGAAATAAAAAGGGCAAGGATTTATTAATAAAATGACACTAATATTCTTAATCTAGGAGGTCCTGCAGTAGAAAAGCCTTGACTATATTATGCTTTTTCAGTTAATTTTTCAGAAAATGCTCTGGAATGCAAGGATGTGTGCAGGCTGTAAGAGGTGCAACATTCCACAACACATAGGTGTTAATGAATTATACAAGACTAATTGGGTCAATTTTACACTTATTTTTTGAAAAGAAAAGAGACATGATGGAGGCTATAATGGATCCTAAAATGCAACTGTTGTTTATGTGTTTCACATAACATAAAGTAAAGAACAGATGGGATAGGGGGACACAATCTTACTTTCTTATAGTTAACAATATAAGTACTAGAAATACATAAATGTCAAAGTTATGTCCCTGTGTAGTTTGGAAGATGAGCAATATTAAGTGAAGGGGGGGGGGGTGCAAAACTTTTGTCTGCCTGCTTATAGGTGCATATGGCTAGGCATCTTATGATCCCTGTGATCACCTGCCTAGTATGTTCTTATGTTCCTAAGTATATAGACCTTCACAGAAAAGATTATAAAGATTTTGATAATAAGGCAGAAGTTAATATTATGTGCCAGAGTGAACTTTCTGACATGCACATTTGAAGAAGTCATTATCAGAAAATAAATCTTGAAGGTCAGGCTATGTGGTAGAGAAAAAAGAAGGTTAGAAGAAGAAATGCAGCTAAAGCATAAATACTTACCTGCTTTGCAACTCTGTCAAGCTACAGTCTTATTTAGTATCACTTTCCTGCATTCCAGCTCTCACTTGAGATTCAAGAGGCATTTGTTCATGCAAAAAACATGCACTTCCCGAAAAGAAATAACTATAGAAGGATTTCCCCTCATTTTTTCTTCCTGTATAGTTTAGTTCTTCTCTGGAGTATTGATGATTTCTTTGTGGAGTCTGCATGACCTCCTTGTGTTTGTAATGGTTTTCTCCATGTATTCTGGCTTCTTTCAACCTCTCAAAAACATGCATGCAGTAGGCAAATTGACAAATCTAAATTGTCCCAATGTGTGTGTGTGTGTGTGTGTGTGTGTGTGTGTGTGTGTGTGTGTGTGTGTGTGTGTGTGTGTGTGTGTGTGTGTGTGTGTGTGTGTGTCTGTGTGTCTGTGTGTGTGCGTGTGTGGGTGTGACATGGAAGGAAGGCCAGGTAATCTACTTGCATTACCTACTTACCCAGTAAACCCTGTGGATAGAGACAAGGTTGCTGTAGAACTCATTTGTGACTTGTAAGCATGGATGAATAGTTTGATATCACAGAATGTAAAAACAAATTTCTTTTAAAAGCAGCTACCTTAAGGAACAGAAAAGAGGAAAAATGTCTCCTTCAGTTGCATTTTCTATGCATCACACACAGTCAGAATCAGAGAATCTGTCATATCTAGATGGGAGGAAGCCTATCATAGTCAGCCCTATTTTTTTAAAATATCAGAGGTTAGTGAATGTTGACAGTTCAATGATTAGTTAATTAGCTAGTTCTTAATATTATTTAAATATGAAAGATGTCATATAAGAGGATCTGCAAGTCTACATGATTTTTGGACTTGTCAAAAATGTTTGATACCATTCCATATCAGCTTTCCAAGCTTTAAAGGTGGCTATAAAACTATAACTTCGAGGTCATATTAAATCAGACTTTGTCAAGAGTCTAACCCAAATGACTGTGGAGTCCCACAGGGTCAGTATAGTATTAGGTGCCTTTCTATTTTATTTGTGATCTAGAGAGTAACCACTATGTTTGAGGTTCAGGATGACCATCAGACCATGCAAAACAATCTTGATAACTTGTATATCTGGCTATCAAATAATGGTCAAAATTTCAGTATCAAAAAGTACAATTTCACACTTTAATGACAAAAAATGAGCATTTTCCATGGTTTACTATCAAAATTGCAATGGTCAAAAAATAAAAGTTCATTTCACCGACCCACAACACTGAAAATGGAACACTACCTAAGTCAGTATGTCGGACATCATGCTGATTATTCGAATTTGGCATTATTCAACATACAATGCCCCCTGCACCTTACACAACAGTGACGTAAGTTCAGGTTGTCAGCAGTATGAATGCACTGCACAACACTGAACTACACATTTTTGCAGGGCCCCCCTGTAAATTATATGTTTATTATTTATTTATTGATATTTGTTAACCGGGTTTGTCCAACTAGGCTTGTGGCCCATTTTCCGTGGGGACCCGAGGAGAAAAGCTCCAGTAATACATTTTAAAACAAGTACAATTTTAAACAATATTGATATAATAGCAGTTATAGCAAAACGATTCACATATGCTGGGTTACATGCATACAGTTAAAGTTGCATTAAAAAGAAGCTAAGTAACAATTTTACATTGATATAGTTCAATAGGTCAACAATAAACATTTTTTTGTTTGTATAAAATTGTGCAAATGCATAGTAGACACATTGGAGAGAGAGAGAGGTGTAATGAGGTACTAAGTATGGTCCTTTTGAGGGTACATAAAGGGAAGGAAGACTAGGTAGGGTCATGGCAAGGACAGGTTCTGGAATTGAGAAAATAAGCTTTTAGTTCATTTTTAAAGTGTGAGGTGTGGGAAATTGAACATAAGTCAAGGTGAAGTTTGTTCCAAGCATGGGCGAGGGAGTGTTTGTAGAGTAGTTTGCCTACTGACCTTTTTGGGTGGTAGATATCAAGTAATTGTTGGTTAGAAGTACGGAGGGTCCAGCATGGGATGTAGATGGAGACTAAGGAAGATAGAGATGGACAGAAGGAGGGTTTATAAAGAATAGTGTAGCATATGAAATTGATAAGATAGCAGAAACTGGGGAAGTTCAAGCCATTGAAGAGAGTTTAAAGAAATGCAGTGGTGTGAGTTGTATGGGGAGTTAGTAATTAATCTGGCTATTTTATGGTAAGTCTGTTGCAGTTTGTTTAGAGTGGAGGCCTGGATATTGGTAAGAACTGGGGCGGAGTATAAGAGGGAAGGGAGGAGGAGTGCCTGGCCCAGGGTAAGTCTAGATTCAGGGGTTAGGAATTTTTTGTTCCGATATAGCAGACCTAGTTTCTGGTTTGTTTTTTTTATACATTGGAGTATGTGTAGGTTGTACTTGAGTTCATCATCGATAATGACCCCTAGGAGTTTTGTGTGGGTGTCAGGTTGGATGTTCGTATTGTTAGAAGATGTAATAAAAAAGGAGGTTTTGTGATGAGAAAGAGAACAGGGAAGGAAAAGTAGGAGTTTGGTCTTTTTGGGATTTAGAATCAATAGGTTGTAAGAAAGCCATTGTTCAGTGGATAGTAGGGTCTGTTGGGTCAGGGAGTGTAGTTCAGGAATGTTATTTGAGATGGATATAAGTGTGGAGTCGTCGGCATACTGAATAAGGGAGGATTCTTTGCATGAGGTGTAAAGATCATTGGTGAAGATGTTAAACAAAAGGGGTCCCAAGATGGAGCCTTGGGGAACACCAGTGGAGATGGGAAGGAAAGGTGAGGAGGATGAGAGCCATTTGACAGATTGTTCCCTGCCAGATAGGTAACTATTAAACCAGGCAAGTGTGGAGGGGGATAGGTGGAGATTTGCGAGTTTGGATATTAGTAGAGGATGAAAGACAGTATCGAAGGCTTTGGAGAGATCTAGGAAGAGACAGGAAATTAGTTTATTGTTGTCTAGGGCCTCTGCAATGATATGAGTGAAGGAGAGGAGGGCAGTGGTGGTGCTGTGGTGAGGACGAAATCCATGTTGGGTAGGGGTAAGTAAGTGGTGTGTGAGGAGGTGATTGAGAAGCTGTGAGTGAATACATGTTTCTAATATCTTGGAGAGGGGGGACAGAATGGCAATGGGTCGGTAGTTTGAGGGGTCAGTGGAGTTTCCACTTTATGAAGAGGGATAGTGAAGAAAGATTTCCAAAGGGTGGGGACAGTTGATTCCAGAATAGATTGATTAATTGGTATAGATACAGGATAGGCAATTGAGTCAGCAGCAAGTTTGAGGAATGTAGGAGATAGATTGTCAGTGGAAGGAGAGCAAGTTTTTAGCTTGAGTAGTAGAGATTTGATGTAAGTAATGGGAACTGGCTCAAAAGAAAACAAAGTTGTGTTAGTGGGACTTGGAGAGGTAGGTGTCAAAGTAGAGTTTGGCTTAGTGGTTACCAGATTTTGTATGGAAGAGATAAAGTGTTTATTCAGGAGGGTAGCTGTTTCCTGAGAGGAAGAGTTAGGGTATTGGGAGGGATTTGAGGGCTTTCCAGGATAGAGGATGTTGTTGAGAGTTGACCAAAATTTTCGAGGATTGGATTTGTTGTTAAGCTGAGCAGAGCTATAGTATAACTTTTTGTCATTAGTTGTATATTATTATAATATAATTGTATATTATTATTATTATGTAAATTATATATTCCAACTCTGAGATTGCACTACAGTGGGGAAAAGGTTAAATTTCCCTATCCGCCCTGTACCACGATCTCTTGTAATAACGTCAGCCATGTATGTGCGAATGCATAGTGCATTCTCCAAACTGAGGACTCACATACATGAAGGTTTGGCCACATGGATTCAGCCAACTGTAATTTTATATCCCAGGGTCACCAAACCTTCACTCAATTTTGATGGTAAACCATTTTCCACATACCATAAATAACTGCACCCTATAAAGATTTAGGCATTATAACAGATTATATAATCAATTTCTCTGTAAATGCTAAATAGTTTACAGAAATTATGGTTTAATATGTACAATATTTATTATCTCTTTCAGGAATAAGAGCATCTTTATTCTATTTATTACATCCGTGGTTAGACCAATTACAGAATATAATGCAAATTTCTGCAGTCAAACAACTGCATGTATAGCTTGAATGGGTACAAAAGTTCTACACCAAAAAAGTTTCAGTCATTAAAGATTTGAAGTAATCTGATTGTCTGGAGAAGCTAAATGTATTTTCTATTTATTAGTGTCTATTGGGCTATGAGGTGATTTACATACTCAGAGCTTTCTCTTCAGATGAACAAATAGCAGTGACAGGTGTTACTCAGAATGGTTACTTAAACCGCACAAGAAATCATGGTCATTTTTTTCTGACTGAGGTGGACAAACATTAGAATCCTCTTCCTCAATAATTACAACTTGCAAATTCTGCTAACAAGATTAGGATGAAATGGACAACTTGGTGGATAAAAATAAAGTAAGGGTAAAGGTGCCAGGATAGAGGTTATATAATAGCCTTTCATTTATTTACAGCCTGTTAGACAAATACATTATAACATTGCACTTATAAGTGAAACTAAAATCAGTATGTATCACTCTTGTGAAAACTGTTAGCTGAGGTACCAAATATATTTATGGTAGATTAAATTTGTCTAAAATGGAGATAGTTTAGGGGTCAAAATGACATGCTGTCCACAGTGATCAATCATAAAAGGAGAGAAAATGTGCATTTCCTTTTATTATTCGCTAACCACGTAAATAAACGTATCCTTACAGACCAATTTTATCTTCAGTTGGAGCTACAGGGGCAGTGACAAACACCATAGACACAGTAAACATAGTATCCAATCAAATTGCATGTCTCTGGGAGGAAACAAGAATACCTGGACGAATATCACATGGTACATGATAAACAATCAAACTACAGACATATTGTAATTCATAGATTCAAAGATTCATAGTGTTTGCAAGGCAGAGTCAGTCCTTGGACTGTGACCATGTTGATAGTCCCCACTCTTCTCTTCACTAGGACAAAATAAGTCAAGTCCAGAATTAATTTACAGATATCCAACCAATTATTAAGTTATGCCATAAGGGAAGTGAGGAAATCTATGTTACAAATGATTATCCTGGCGATGGGAGAAACATTGAGTGATGCTTCCATCCCATCAACATATCGTATTTATTTGTTGATGGAGATTCAAGTTTTTTTTTTTCAAGTGTGTATGCAGGCATTTATTTTCTTGAGGTGCAGGAGATAAGGATGGTTGGATTCGCAACATCACAGAATTATAGACATAAATCACAGTACAGGAGAACATAACAGATAATGTATAGTGATATTGCATCGAGCCTGTCTTGGTAGCTGAGAGTCTGAGAACCTATAGGATCTCACTAGCTCTGTAATGTGGTTGGATAGATGCATACTAGATGCATACTAAAAGGGACATTATACTCTTTGACTGCTCTATGATGTCTATGGTGGCACAGTGGTGCAGTGGTTAGCATTGTCGCCTCACAATAAGAGGTTCTCCAGTTCGATTCTTGGCTGATGTGCCTTCTCTGTGGAGTCTGCATGTCCTCCCTGTGGTCATGTGGGTTTGCTCTAGGTGCTCTGGTTTCTTCCCACATTCCAAAGACATGCATCTGAAGTATTTCTCCCCAGGCACCTGCTGAAAATGGGCTCTGTCCCAGTCAGTTTTTCCCGGTAAACAAATGTTGAATAAATAAATATGACTGGTCTCATCAGAGCATAAAGGAATGATAACTTCTTTTGAGCTGGATGAAGGACATGCATCTGAAGTATTTCATCCCCAGGCACCTGCTGAAAATGGGCTCTGTCCCAGTCAGTCTTTCCCAGTAAACACATGTTAAATAAATATATATGACTGATCTCATCAGAGCATAAAGGAATGATAACTTCTTTTGAGCTGGATGAAATACATTTAATACTAAATAGGTCTGATAGAAGGATTTCTTGACTTTTGCTGATAGGAAGTGGTCAAAGGGTAGGGAGTTGTTTAGAAAGATGTCAAGATCTCTGACAAACATATCGGTCTGGAGTGGGGTGATGTCTACCCTGTAAGCTGTTGTTAGATTTATGTACCAAAGGTGACAATGCCACACTTCTGTGCATTTCATTTAAGCCCATTTCTAATACACTCTTAATTTGTATGACATCTCTTTCTGGTGCACCATGGGATTAGATGCTGTTGGAATGACAATACCCAGCTTGTAGTCATCTTCAAGTTTAATTAGCCATATGTCTGTGTTAATAGCCTGCAGATATGAGAAGCAGATGCTGAACAGAATGGGGTCCCATACTAAACTCTGTGGAATGCCACTAGTCACCTTCTTTGGTTTCTGAGGTGTCACCTGCTACTTTAACCACACAGGCTGCATCTGTCAACCAGTTTGCTATTCATCTTACAACATAAGGGTCTATTTATTTATTTATTTATTTATTTATTTATTTATTTATTGACATTTGTTAACTGGGAAAGTCCACTGGGCTTGAGACCCAATTTCAGTGGAGGCCCAGGGAGAAGTCCAAGTTACATGAAAATCATTATATGAATTTGTAAGGAAACAATTACTTATAAAGCAAGTGAAATAATACAGAAAACTATCTACACAGCACATATGTTGTAAAAAGGCACAAAACAGAATGGAACATTAACATGTAGAAAAATTATACAGTTAGAAATAATTAACAATACAGCTCAATTTTTTTTTTGGGGGGGGTAAGAAAAGGGAAAAGGGAAGTGTAGTGGAAAGGTAGAATTAGAGAGCAAAACTTAAAGGTAGGATAGATACAGCTAGGTGGTGGGAATATGTAGATTATAGGTGGCATGTATTTAATGGTAGTATTAAAAGTAGAAAGTGTTTAGACCTTTAAGCTTATTTAAAATTCCAGCATGAGAAACAGTATCAAAGGCCCTGGTTAGACCCATATATGTTGTAGCAGCTGCAGCTTTGGTGACTTTCTTGAAGACGTTTACTAAGTGAAGTAGACAACAGCGCCATCGACAAAACTATATTGCTATTGTTCTAGAGCAATAGGTTTTTTCTTTTACATATAGGAGCTTATGAAAGCTGATGTAATACAACTCATGGCTTTGAAAATTAAGCTTTTTTAAGCTGATAGGTCTGTAGTTTCCAGCATCTGAGGTATAATCCCCTGTATGGAGAGGCATAACAAAAGCTGTTTTTCATACATCAGGAGGACAACCTGTTAACCATTTTAGGAGGTGTTCAGAGAGAATGCGTTGAGCGCTGTTGATTAAGCAACTAGGTATATTATCTCATTAGCACCTATGTGGTGTGGAATGTAACACCTCTAGCAGTCTACACAAATCTTGCATTCCAGAGCATTTTCTGAAAAATAAACTTAAAAGCATAAGATAAACAAATGTAAATATTGTATGAACAATAAAAGGCATTAAAACTGTACAAATAGCAATGTTACCAGTCAGAAGTACTTTTATAGTGATCATAATCAGTGCATTCATAGCCTTTTCCATAAATACTGTAATATATTATAATGAACATAAACCCCAAATTATATTTTTCTAAACTTTCACAAAAAATGTATGCTCATAACTTGAAAACTATATAAAACCTAGACATATACTGTTAGAACATTTTAACCTGGAAATTTTCTACATTTGTTAAGCGCCTGTTTGGGTTTGTTTGTTCTGATTTCCTGCCAAGGAGTGTATCATATAACTTATTTGTTTGCAGTTACAAGCATTTTCTAGAGCCTCATTGCTCCTTTATCTGTTTAAAACATTCATTTAAAGGCTCACTGCTGCTTTTCTGCTGTGATAAACATTTCTGCAGTTTTTTTCTACCTAAGTAGTGTGGGTAGTTGTAACATTATCCATATTCAGGCTTGTGTTTTTGGGCCTAGTTGTTTGTTTGTAGAGGCTGTGTGTCTGAGCACATGTTCCAGGCCATCTTAGTTTAGCCAAAGCCATTCTTGCATTTCACTGAGGGTGGAGTGTTTATGGTCATTGGCTGATTGGGGTTACCTGGACTATGGTTTGGAGTAAGCACCTCATTGGTTCTTTTGAGCTTTTTTTAAAGTTGTTTCAGGTTTCAACTTTCTGTTACTTAAGAAGTTAACTTGTGAGTGTTTCTGCCATTTCACACTGAGCTAATCAGAGGAAGGGCACTGAGCAAACCCTGATCTGCGATATATAACATTAAGTATCCTATTTTTTGTTTATTTTTATGAGTTATTTATAGCACTTTTATTGTCTGCTGCATACTTTTCTGGCTAGTTTTACTGTGTGTGAGGTACTAACTGGAAATTTTCTACATTTGTTAAGCACCTGTTTAGGTTTGTTTGTTCTGATTTTTGTCTCCCACCCTCTCTCCCTATTGGTATCCTGTTATTATACTTGGTGGCTTTGCAGTTGCCCGCCCCTACTGTAAATTTGATCTGGCGACAGTCCTCCCAGTTTAGTGTCATTACCTCATTCTACCTAATACAGGGAGAACATTTGAGAAGGCCAACTCACTTCGTTTTTAACCTTGAGTTATCTTCTGCTCCTTCTTACTCCCTTTCCACTTTACAAAAAAAAATAAATAAATACATTTCTAAGCATGTTTCCTGCCTTTCCTGTAAGTAGTCTAGTCCAGATACAGATTTGCTGTATCCAGGACTGTTTGTAAGCTTCTGAGCCCCCGCCACTTAGCTAGGGTTAAACTATTCCTGGCGCCATAAAGTCTGCTCTTCAAATTTTCCCTTAGAACTAGCCAGTGTTTTAGTTTTAACACTCAAATCTGTTTCTTTGAGCTCAGCACTTGTTCAGAACTCATTGTTAGCACTAAATAAGTTACAAATTACTACAACACTCAACTTTTCTCACTTGTCTAGAGGAAAACAGGTTTTAGTACTTAATACATAAGCACCTATCCAGGCATGTCTAAGGGTCAGCTCCCGGTGTTTTCTCCTGTCTACCTGATGAATCTGGGCATCTTGGGGCAATACAGCAATTGCCTCATGTACACAGACAATCCTCTCCTCCTACCACACAACACTACAACCTGTGAGAGATGCACTTATATAGCCAAACTGGAAGCAAAGCTCTCTTCACCCAAGACTGGACTAGACAGTCAAGAGGAGAGGGTAAACACTTGCACCACACCACATTCATAACATAGTCCCTCAAAACCTACACCACCAAAACACACACATAGAAACACAAAACCCACACCTACATTCACGGAGGCTCCCAATAAAAATATGCCCAAGTAACAGGGACCTCCAAAGCAGAAACGCAAGCAACCTCCATCCCCTCAACATAACCCAAATGACACATAGCCCACAAACTCAGTGTGCCACTCAACCACAGCCCATAAGGCATAACAACGTACCCAGCCTTCTAGTCATAGGTGACTCTATAGTCAGGAACACTGATGTTCCACTCATCAGGTTAAACAAGGAGAAAGTTACTGTCAGCTGCCTATTGGGTGACAGGCAGCTGACAGTAACTTTCTCCTTGTTTAGCCTGGTGAGTGGAACAAGGAAAAAGTTACTGTCAGCTGCATGTCGGGTGCCAGGATCCGCCACATAACGCATGCACTCAGGTCACTCCACAACAAGTACAAATATGATTGTCATTGTCCATGTTGGTGTGAATGACCTGAGACATACCTCCCTAGACTACATGAAATGAGACATGAAGGAGCTGCCAATCTTGTAGCCTAGACAGGTATGACCCTAGCCCTGAGTAGCATCCTGCCATCACCCAGAATGATACCACAGTACAAGGACAAAATGATTGACTTCAAAAATTGGCTAAGTTACTGGTGTCATTCTAATGGGATCCAGTATCTGTCTGCCTGGGATGACATGATCGACAGACCACAATGCTTTGCCAGAGATGGCCTGCACCTGACGCCCTTGGGATTCCAAATACTGGCTAAGGCTCTTGCCACCTCTATAGTGCCTTTTTTAGGGAAGGTTCAAATGACAAACTCACCACTGTAACAGGTACAAGCAAGCAAAATCTGAGGGTAATGCTACTCAATGCTTGAAGTCTAAACCTCAAAATGCACTCACTCGAAGCACTCCTTAAAATGGAGAACATCGACATCTGTACAGTGACAAAGACCTGGTTCAAGGCTTCACCCCTGCATTACCAGGATATAATTCATAAAACACCTTTCAGCCACCTAACCTGGACTGAAACATTAAAGGTAGAGGAATGTCCACATTCATTAAGGATATCCACACCTCCAGGCCAGTTGCACAGCATAATGCATCCAAGATTATCCAAGTGCAACTAACTCTGGGCAGGACCGCAATCCAAATTGTAGCTTGCTATAGATCCCCCACCATGCCCCAGGATTCCCACTCCTCATTTCTTGATACACTGGAAAATATTAGGGTACAACCTAACACCCTAATAATGGGCGATTTCAACTACCCCACCATTAACTAGGAAAACTACTCATGTACCAACTCTTTTGTTCAATGTTTCCTGGAATTCATAAATTCCAACACCTTGGATCAACTTATCCACACCCCCACCAGGGGCAGCAATATCCTAGACCTGGTAATTGCCAACATGGGCAACTGGTGTTCCACACCAGAGGTCAGTTCCTTGGTGGTCAGATCCGACCACAAGCTAATCACCCTAGACATCCACATCCCACTCCCCCATTAGGGAAACCACCATAAAAAATTTCTCCAAAGCCAACTTCATGCTTCTTAAAACAGAAGTGCCAAACTTCACAACACCCATGCAGACAGACAATAGAGGTAGGATTGCTGAATCCTACACAAATGCACTTTATAAGCACTTACACAAGTTCATGGATCGTGCAATCCCTAACAGAACCAAGATGCTATCCTCCAAAAAAAGGAAGCCAATCTGGTGGTCCCCTGCCATAAACAACTCTACAACAGAAGAAAGAAACTGTTGCAAAAAAGAGTAAAATCCCATGATTGGAGGGACTCCCTGGTCAGCCTCAGTAAAAAGCTGAAATCTCTACTAAAATCCTCCAAAGCTAGTTACAAAAACAAAATTGCCACTGATTATAAAGACAACCACAAAGCATTCTATAGCTATGTCAAGAATCTTAATGGCAACACTCAGCTCTCCTCTGAGGTACAGCATAATGGCACTAAATATACAGAACCAACTGATATTGCCAACATCCTGGTAGATAGGTTCAGTGCTAACTTTACCCCTTTCTCACCCCCTAAAGGTCCCATCTCTATACCAGAAGAATGCAAAGTTCCTGTAATCATGGCTGCACAGGCAAAAAAACACACTCTCCAAAGCCAAGAACACAGCATCCATGGGACCTGACAATATCCCCGGCTGCATTCTACATCAACTACAGAATGAACTGGCACCCCACCTAAGTACCATGTTCAAGCATAGCCTCACCTCAGGCTTTGTGCCCACTGGATGGCTCACAGCGAAGGTTATCCCACTCCACAAAGGGGGACCTACCACAGACCCTGGGAACTACTGCCATATTAGCCTGATGAGCCTGGTCTGCAAGGCTATGGAATGTATTATCATGGAACTTATAAACAATGACATTGGTAATCTCCAAACTCTGGACCCCACCCAGTTCGGGTTTGTAAAAGGCAGATCATGTTTCCTAAACCTACTAGACTTCTTTGAAGTGGTCACCAAAGCTGTAGATGAGGGTAAGGTGGCTCACACAGCCTATCTAGATCTCGCTAAGGCTTTTGACACCATCCCCCACTGTGGAATTATAGATAAACTCACTAAACTAGATATAAATCCCTATGTCACAAGATGGGTTGCCATCTGGCTCACTGACAGAACCCACAATGTGAAAGTAGCAGACTCCAAATCCGACTTTAGCCCAGTGAAAAGTGGAGTACCACAGGGTTCAGTTCTGGGTCCTCTCCTGTTTGGTATCTACTTCTCAGAAGTACAGGCTAACACAGAACGTCTTTGGCTAACAAAGTTCGCAGATGACTGCAAAGTAGGAGCCATAACTGAAACTCCTAATGATGTGGACATCCTACAAAGGGCCTCACTGAGACAGATGCCTGGTGTCAAAGCCATGGCCTCAAGCTCAATGCCAAAAAGAGCATTGTCATCCCTTTTGGTAAAAACTCTGTACCGATGAAGTACCACATAGGCGGTAGTCTACTTAACACCAAAAGTGTGATAAGAGACGTTGGGAGACAGATGGGCAGTAGTCTCTCCTTTGATAATCAAATCACCACAGTAGTCAAGAAATCCTTCTATGTGGCACACCTCATCACAAAAGGTTTCTCATCCAGGAAAAAAGAGGTAATTGTTCCCCTCTACTCATCACTCATTAGACCCATTATAGAGTACAATGCCCCTTTTGATAGGTACCTCACAAGACATCTACAACAACTGGAAAGGCCACAGAAATACCTCACAAAGAGGAGTACCGGCCTCAAACAGATGCCCTACGCAGACTGTCTCAAAAAACTCCAGCTTTACTCCATTATATATCACCTACTGAGATGCAATCTCTCCCTAACATACAAAGCTATGTCAAACCCAGAGCTGTTGGACATGCTCCACTTAGAGAAATCCCAATCCCTCTGAGCTACACGCTCTAGGGACCTAAACCTTGTCACCACATTAAAGGGTAACTCTATAGTCAGGCACACTGATGTTCCACTCACCAGGCTAAACAAGGAGAAAGTTACTGTCAGCTGCCTGTCAGGTGACAGGCAGCTGACAGTAACTTTCTCCTTGTTTAGCCTGGTGAGTGGAACAAGGAGAAAGTTACTGTCAGCTGCATGTCGGGTGCCAGGATCCACCACATAATGCATGCACTCGGTTCACTCTACAACAAGTACAAATATGACTGTCATTGTCCATGTTGGTGTGAATGACCTGAGACGTACCTCCCTAGGCTACATGAAAAGAGACATGAAGGAGCTCTCCAGTCTTGTAGCCCAGTCAGGTATGACCCTAGCTCTGAGTAGCATCCTGCCATCACCCAGAATAATACCACAGTACAAGGACAAAATGACTGACTTCAAAAATTGGCTAAGTTACTGGTGTAATTCTGACGGGATCCAGTATCTGTCTGCCTTTGATGACATGATCGACATACCACGATGCTTTGCCAGAGATGGCCTGCACCTGTCGCCCTTGGGATTCTGGATACTGGCTAAGGCTCTTGCCACCCCTATAGTGCCTTTTTTAGGCAAGGTTCAAATGACAAACTCACCACCATAACAGGTACAAGTAAGCAAAATCTGAGGGTAATGCTACTCAATGCTAGAAGTCTAAACCTCAAAATGCACTCAGTTGAAGCACTCCTTAAAATGGAGAACATCAACATCTGTACAGTGACAGAGACCTGGTTCAAGGCTTCAGAGAGCACCCCTGCATTACCAGGATATAATTCATACCACACCTTTCAGCCACCTAACCTGGACCGAAACACTAAAGGCAGAGGAATGTCCACATTCATTAAGGATATCCACACCTCCAGGCTAGTTGCACAGCATAATGCATCCAAGATTATCCAAGTGCAACTAACTCTGGGCAGGACTGCAATCCAAATTATAGCTTGCTACAGATCCCACACCATGCCCCAGGATTCCCACTCCTCATTTCTTGATACACTGGAAAATATTAGGGTACAACCTAACACCCTAATAATGGGCGATTTCAACTACCCCACCATTAACTGGGAAAACTACTCATGTACCAACTCTTTTGTTCAATGTTTTCTGGAATTCATAAATTCCAATGCCTTGGATCAACTTATCCACACCCCCACCAGGGGCAGCAATATCCTAGACCTGGTAATTACCAACATGGGCAACTGGTGTTCCACACCAGAGGTCAGTTCCTTGGTGGTCAGATCTGACCACAAGCTAATCACCCTAGACATCCACATCCCACCCCACCCCCAATTAGGGAAACCACTGTAAAAAATTTCTCCAAAGCCAACTTCACGCTTCTTAAAACAGAAGTGCCAAACTTCACAACATCCATGCAGACAAACAATAGAGGTACGATTGCTGAATCCTACACAAATGCACTTTATAAGCACTTACACAAGTGCATGGATCATGCAATCCCTAACAGATCCAACATGCTATCCTCCAAAAAAAGGAAGTCAATCTGGTGGTCCCCTGCCATAAACAAACTCTACAACAGAAGAAAGAAACTGTTGAAAAAAGAGTAAAATCCCATGATTGGAGGGACTCCCTGGTCAGCCTTAGTAAAAAGCTGAGATCCCTACTAAAATCCTCCAAAGCTAGTTACAAAAACAAAATTGCCACTGATTTTAAAGACAACCACAAAGCATTCTATAGCTATGTCAAGAATCTCAATGGCAACACTCAGCTCTCCTCTGAGATACAGCATAATGGCACTAAATATACAGAACCAACTGATATTGCCAACATCCTAGCAGATAGGTTCAGTGCTAACTTTACCCCCTTATCATCCCCTAAAGGGCCCATCTCTATACCAGAAGAATGCAACGTTCCTGTAATCATGGCTGCACAGGTAAAAACCACACTCTCCAAAGCCAAGAACACAGCATCCATGGGACCTGACAACATCCCCGGCTGCATTCTACATGAACTACAGAACTAACTGGCATCCCACCTAAGTACCATGTTCAAGCATAGCCTCACCTCAGGCTTTGTGCCCACTGGATGGCGCACAGCGATGGTTATCCCACTCCACAAAGGGGGACCTACCACAGACCCCGGGAACTACTGCCCTATTAGCCTGACGAGCCTGGTCTGAAAGGCTATGGAACGTATCATCATGGAATTTATAAATAATGACATTGGTAATCTCCAAACTCTGGACCTCACCCAGTTCGGGTTTGTAAAAGGCAGATCATGTCTTCTAAACCTAATAGACTTCTTTGAACTGGTCACCAAAGCCGTATATTTATTTATTTATTTATTTATTTGCAGTTGGTTTACCAGGATAGTCCATTGGGCCAATAAGAACCCTTTTTCAATGGAGTCCTGGGGAGAAAAGCTCCAAAACAAAGGTTACAAAAAAAGATTGCAGCAGTTTACAATTTAAATCATTTGTAGGTTAAAGACAAAGCTTTAAAACAGTGGTAACAAAAAGATTACATCAGTTTACAATTTCAGTCATTTGTAGGTTAAAGACAAAGCTTTAAAACAGTGGTAACAAAAAGATTACAGCAGTTTACAATTTCAGTCATTTGTGGGTTCAAGACAAAAAAAGATTAAGCATTTACAATGCAATTTTTAGGTTTCATTTTGTAGAAAACTAAGATTTAAGCAGGTGCAATAAAAATTTTTAGGTTAAAAAGTTATAATTTTGTAGAAAAACAAAGCATTGCTGCAGTAAATATATAGTTTCTTGAGTGGAATAGTGGGATAAGAGAATTATAAGATGTCATTACAGTTGGCTTATTATTTGGTGTCTGGTAATATATGATAAAGTAGCCTGTAGAAAGTGGAGAATAGGCTATGAGGGGTGGGAGCAGGAGTATTCCCGTGAGGATGTTAGATGTGAGTGCAGTGATTTTCTAAAAGCAGGGAGGTTGGTGGTGATACGGATGGAGGGAGGAAGGGAGTTCCATAGGCGTGCCAGGGCAAAGGACAGGAGGTTTTGTCCTGGAGAGTGAAGGGGTTTGTACAGTTCTATTAGGTTTTGGTTATTAGATCTTAGGAGTCTTTGTGGCAGGTGCATTTTAAAGGCAGAGCTGAGAGAGGGACAGAGGGAGGGATGAAAAATTAGTTTGTGAGCAAAAGTGAGCTGAGTATAGGAGAGATAGTTGGGAAGCTCTAGCCACTTAAGTTTGTGGAGAGATGCACAGTGATGGGTAGATGATTTGTGGCTAGTGGCAAATTTGGCAATTTTATTATAACAAGAGGAGAGTTTTGTTTTGAGAGATGATTGTAGGTTTGTTAGGAGAGGGGCACCTTAAAGGAGGGAATGGATGAGAAATGTAGTAGCAAGAGTGAGTTTAGTAGATGTAGTGAGGAATCGATTGTGTCGGTAGAGCATGCCAAGTTTTTGGTGGGTTTTTTTTATGTTTAGTTGTAGGTGGCTATTGAATTTAAGCTGGTCATCAATCTGGACTCGGTGGCTCACACAGCCTATCTAGATCTCGCTAAGGCTTTTGACACCATCCCCCACTGTGGAATTATAGATAAACTCACTAAACTAGGTATAAATCCCTATGTCACAAGATGAGTTGCCATCTGGCTCACTGACAGAACCCACACTGTGAAAGTAGCAGATCCCAAATCTGACTTCAGACCAGTGACAAGTGGAGTACCGCAGGATTCAGTTCTGGGTCCTCTCCTGTTTGGTATCTACTTCTCAGAAGTACAGGCTAACACAGAAGATCATTAGCTAACAAAGTTCACAGATGACTGCAAAGTAGGAACCATAATTGAAACTCCTAATGATGTGGACATCCTACAAAAGGGCCTCACTGAGACAGATGTCTGGTGTCAAAGCCATGGCCTTAAGCTCAATGCCAAAAAGTGCATTGTTACCCATGAACTACCACATAGGCGGTAGTCTACTTAACACCGAAAGTGTGATAAGTGACCTTGGGACACAGAGAGACAGTAGTCTCTCCTTTGATAA